>NC_142025.1:113171638-113216638 GCF_049901735.1 Notechis scutatus
AGTGACTCAACTCTTTATTAGTGACTTCAGAACAGAGCAAAAATACTCCGGCAGCAGCAGCTCCTTTTATAGAGCTGGCTGCTGTCAAACATCAATGATTTGAGTTTGCCGCGCTTGGGGCATCCAATCGCGGCAACCCGTTAACTAGCCAATCGGATTAGTCTAAAATGACCAATCACGATCGGCTATTCACGGACCAATCAAAAGTGCAGGATTACGAGCCTGCCGTGGAAGAAAAGCAATTAGAGTTTCAGGCTTACCAGCCTGCTAGTTCGGAACACCCCCTCCCCTCCAGGTTCCGTCTCAAGGGTGGGGTGATGTATTCTCGCAGGTAGGCAGGCCGTCACACCTGTCTACCTGACTTGCGTTGCTCCACCAGTCTTGGTCCGGACTCTGGTTCCGGTGGGTTGCTAGCTGTGTCCAGCTGTAAAGGCGACCTGACTTCTACGCTGGGCGATTCGGGGAGCCACCAATACTCCCCTCAAGGCTGTCATCAGGATTCTCTGGGCTGGCTGATCTCGCCTTGCTGTTTCTCGGAGAGATGACCAACTGCCACGGCTCCTCTTCGATTGGTGAGTATTCTGGGTTATGTTGTACAGACTGCAGAGTTTTGTGTACTGAAACAGGTGTTAGTTCATTTTCAACCCTCGATTTCCCTCCCCGGTTTGGAGTTCAGGGTGTGTGAAGGGGGTAGGTGACAGTCTTGAGCGTAGTTGGTCGATGTGGCGTTTCCACAACCTCCCATCTGTGGTTTCTAATCGGTAGGAACGGGGCCCGTAAGTTGTGTTATTTTAGCAGGGACCCACAATGGGTCACCGGTAAAGTTTTTTGCGAATACCGGGTCGCCTACCTTAAATGTGCGACATTTGCTGCTGGAACCCAGGGGCTTCTCTGGCATGTAGGCAGGGTGCAGACGGTCAAGATGTGATCTAAGTCTCCTGCCCATCAGGAGTTCGGCTGGGCTTTTGTTTGTGGTGCTGTTTGGAGTAATATGTTGGAGGAGGAGCATCCTGGTGACTTTGTCGTGGATGTTTCCTTGCTCCATTTTGTGTAATGTTTTCTTTGTGAACTGGACCATTCGTTCAGACCTACCGTTGGCCGCAGGGTGAGCCGGCGATGTTAAGGCGTGGCGTATCCCTCGGTCTGCTAGGTACTGTTGAAAGCCAAAGCGGAAAAATTGTGGGCGTTGTCTGACATCTGGTAAACCGTGTGTTGCAAACAGTCTATTCAATTTTTTACAACTGCTTCTGTGGTTGTGTTCTTCATTTTGTTGACCTCGAGCCAGTTTGAATAGGCATCTACTGTTATTAGGAAGGTATGTCCTTTGGTAGGTCCCGCAAAATCGATGTGGATGCAGGACCATGGGCCCCTGGGCGTTTCCCATTCCGTTGGTGGTGCTTTTGGTGGAGCCGAACGTGTTTCCTGGCATTTGTTACAGGTGGCTACCCAGGTTTCAATTTTACTGTCCATACCTGGCCACCAGGCGTAGCTCCTTGCTAGTGCCTTCATTCGTACGATGCCTGGGTGTCCATCATGTAGTAGTTTCAAGACTTTATTTCGTAGCCTTTCCGGAATGATGACTCTGTCTCCCCACAACACGCACCCTTTTTGAGAGAAAAGTTCTGTCTGTCTGTTTTTGTAAGGTTTAAATGTGTCGTTGGGTTCGATTTCAGGCCAACATCTTTCCACCCAGCTGAGGACCCACGCCAAACAAGGGTCCTTTCTTGTTTCTGATGCGATGTCTTGTGCGGTTAGCGGTGGTGAAGTAAGTGTCTCAATTTGTAATGTGGATAGGGTTGGAGCTGGATCGTCTAGGAATTCAGGTAATGGTGAGCGGCTTAAGGCGTCAGCATGGGGAATGGCTTTCCCCGGTCGATGTCTTAAGTGGTAATCGTATGCGGCTAGAAACAGCAAACAGCTGTTGGGTGTTGGCAAAAACTGAAGAGGATTTATGTCCGAGATAACGTTGGTGCTCCACATAAATCTAACACGGAAGCTTTCCGGACACATCTCCAAAAAATGGTGATATGCTGAGTCATTTGAATACTATGAAAAGCATTTTCAAGAACTGCACGAGGAGCTTATTTTCTCTGAACTACACCAGGTCTACATAATTCTATCTTCATTAGATGAAAGTTTTGATGACTACGTAACTTCCCTTGAAATTTTACCTAAAGAAAGCCTAACTTTAACTGATATCACTGGCAGATTGATAGAAGAGGCAAGAAGAAGGCTGGAAAGAGATCAGTTAAGGAGGGAGCAACCTCAAAAGGAAGATAATGAACCTACTGCATACGCAATTAAAAGTGTTTTAATTGTGGAGGAAGAGGACATTTGGCAAGATTTTGTAAGAAAGCAAAGCACCAGAATGCAAGTCAGAATACTGGAAGTCATCAAAGAAAAAAATAAAATTTTGAGTTAGCCATGTATAGTAATGAAGTTGTAAAAATAATTTATGGGTGGTTGACAGTGGAGCATCCCACTGTATAACAAATGATAACAAAAATTTGTAAAAATGTCCATGAGTTCACAGCATATCTCATTGGCAAACGGCTGGAAAATGAAACCAAAAGGTGAAGGTATTGCACATTGTTCTTATATAAAAGAGAACGTAAAAATGTTATATGTACCTCAACTTAAATTTAATTTGCTTTCAGTTAGAATGTTGGTTAGATTAGGATACGTAGTTACCTTTAGGGGAGATACTTGCTTAATTGAAAAAGAAGGTAAGAAAATTACTGCATCTTTAAGAGGTGAATTGTATGTGTTAAATGATAATGGTTTAGAGGTGGCTAAGACGGTTTATGATAATAAGAAACCTCATGATGAATGTATTCACTTGTTACACACGATGGCTAGGTCATTTAAATTTTAAAATGATTAAGAGAACTGTTCAACTATCTAAAGGAATAAGTTTGAAACCTTGTAATAAGTATTTGCAATGTTCTGCTTGCAATCAAAGCAAAAGCAAAGTTATACCGGCAAATAGAGTTGATGGATTTACTACCAAAGAGCCTTTAGAGGTAGTATTTGCCGATATAATAGGTCCTAAAAAACCAAGTGTAGGTGGTGCTAGATACATATTAAGCATAATGGACCACTATTCTAGGTATGGTTTCTGTTTTCTAATGAAGAGAAAAACTGAAACGTATATAAATTTCTTTAATTGGTTAAAATTTGCAGAGAGGAAAACTAAAAGAAATTAGTAACTCTTATAACAGATAATGGTGCGGAATTTACAAATAATAAATTCCAGAGTAGACTTAGGATGGCAGGTATTCAACATAAAAAGTCTGCACCATATAGGCCTCAACATAATGCCTTTATAGAGAGATGAGGCCAAACACTGCAATCAATGGGACGGACTATGTTGTCTGATTCAGGATTACCTGACAAATTGTGGGGAGAAGCTATAATGTGTGGTAATCACATATTAAATAATATTGTTAATTCAACAACAGGTGAATTACCATTCACACTGTGGCATGGTAGGAAACCTGATTTAAGTTACATTCACACATTTGGTGCACCAGCATGAGTGCATATCCCTACACAAGTCAGAAACAAAGGACAGCATAGAGCTAAAGAATATTTTTGTTGGATATCAATCAAACCATAGATCTTATAGATTCTGGGAACCAGGTACATCTAGAGTATACTGCAGTGCTAGTGCACAATTCCTAGAACATATAGGATGGAAAAGATTAGAGCAAGATTCAGATAATGATGTAATTATAGAACCCTACAAGAGGCAGAAAGAAAAGACTAGTTATAAGAAAAGTCCAATTAAAGAAGAAGTCCACAAAGAGCAAATAGAACCAGAACAAGAGGAAATAATTGATCAAGAAGAGATAGATAATCAAGAACAGGAAATAAAGGAAAGTCCACCTGTAAGTCCTGTAATACCCTAGACGCACACGCTGTAGCATTATAACCAGACCACCTGATAGATATCAGGCAAGTATTGTTTGCCAAGTAAATAAAGTTCCTACTAGCATAGATGAACTTAAGATGTATCCTGCTAAGGATCAGGTGAATTGGCAAAAGGCAATGGAAAAAGAGTTAAATTCATTAAAGGAAATAAAGGTTTATGAAGAAACCAAATTACCTCCAGGAGAAAAATCCATTGGGTGCAAATGGATATTTAAAATAAAGACTGGAAATAATGGGAAAGTAACTTATAAGGCTAGGTTAGTAGCACAAGGATTTAACCAAAATGTATTTGATTATGATGAGGTATTTGCACCAAATCTTAAGGCTACAACTTTAAGAGCAGCTTTAGTGTGGGCAGCTAAGAATAATTATATAGTTAACCATTTAGACGTAGAAACTGCCTATCTACATGCACCATTGCAGCATACAATATATTTGAAAAAATCAGTTGGTATAAATGATAATAAAGCAAATAACAATGATTGTTGGAAACTCAAAAAGAGTCTATATGGATTGAAACAATCTGGCTATGAATGGAACCAATATATTGTGAAAGAATTAAACAATATAGGGTTTAAATCTGGTTTAGCAGATCCATGTATGTTTAAAAGAGAAAATAATGGAACGGTGTCATTATTGTTATTATTTACAGATGATATTGCTTTGATTACTAAGACCAATAATGAAGCTACTGAGATTATTTCATTATTAGCCAAAAAGATAAAATTAAAGCATTTAGATGAAATTAAAAGTATTTAGGATTGACAATTAACAAAACCACAAATGGATTTAAGATATCTCAAGAAGATAAAATTTGCCAATTAATTAAATTGTATAAATGGAACTTTGTAAGCCGACAAAGACTCAATGAGTCCGGAAGTTTGCAAAACTGATGCTCAAAGTCCCAAATTGATAAGACCATCTATCAATCTTTGATTGGTAGCTTATCATATATAAGCAATTGGTCAAGGCCAGATATTGCTTATAGTGTTAATCAGCTGGCACGATTTAATAATGATCCACATCAATGTCAATGGCAAGCATTAAAAGAATTTTAAGATATCTTAAAGGAACAATGCACCATGCATTGTATCTAGAGCCAAAAAGGTGATTTGATTCTTAAAAGTGCCTATGCAGATGCAAGTTTTGCAACTGACACAAACACTAGAAAATCAACATCTGGGATGGCTATATTATTTGGTAAGACACTAATAGGGTGGAGGTCAATCAGACAACAGCATATCAGCTTGTCCATGATGGAAGCAGAATTTTCATGTCTGTCATTATTATGCACTGAGTTAATTCTGTACAAACAGTTATTATTAGACATGGGTATAACTGTTAAAGATTCCATTATTGTGTACGAGGACAACCAGGCAGCTATACAGTTAGCTACTAATATTGCTGTAAAGACTAGATCAAAGCATACTGATTTAAGATACTTAAATGTTAGAGAATCTGTGAAAAGCGGTCTAATTAAACTAGAGTATTGCTGCATGACGAAGAAAACATAGCAGACCAGTTTACAAAAGCTCAAGGGTGTAGTAAAATTTAAAGAGAGTTGTAACAATTATGATTTAAAGGTGTAAATGGTTATATTATTATAATATTATTATTATTACCCAAAAGGCGAATGTTAGGATAACATTGTTTTACCCTAACTGGTTTGGGTAAAAATAATAAATAAGTTATCATGGTTTGTTGGTTAAGTGTGTGTAACTTTAACTACAAGAATGTAATTAAGGGTGTGGTTGTAAAAGCACCATAAAAGAAGCAAGTCAATTGCAGCTCTCTCTCTCTGGCAATGATCCTTAATTACTGGATTGATTGATGACTGACGTTTCCTTACTGGAGCGGAGGAGAGAAAGGAGTGTTGATTCTCAACGGAGAGAACAGATATCTGGACTGATTTATTGTAAAGTGAACTGACATTGGCTATTCAACACGGACTTTGTAAATTGAGTATCCCCGCTGGACTGACTGAAATGATACATGACTAATGGACCATTTATTTTGACTATGCTATAATTCCTAATGGAATAAACTTACATTTTTGCTAGCACAAGCGATATCTCTTTTACTGCGTGTTAACTAAAATACAAACTTTTTTTTTTTTTATCTCACATTTACCTGTCTGCCTATCTGACTACGCTACACATTCTGTTTAGTTTGTTTTTCCTTAACACTCGATTTGAAATTCAGGCTTAACAAGGGCCTCTTTATCTAATTGGCAGTGAGTTTCTCCTCAATTTTAGATAAAGTTCTTGAAAAAAATGTAACCAGGTGCCTCCACCGCTTTGGTAGGGACGTGGCTCAGAATAGCTCCTACTCCAAATGGTCAGGCGTCGCAGGTTACAGTTAATGGTAGTGTCTCTTTGTATTGTATCAATATAGCGTCTGATGTTAAGAGGTCTTTTTACTTGCTGGAAAGCCTGTTCTTCTCGCCGTCCCCAAAACCAGGCAGCCTTCTTGTCTAGGAGCCCTGAGGGGTTCAGGAACAGTTGCCTTCTAGGGTAGGAAGATGTTAGGCAAAAGTTAATGAGTCCCAGGAAGGCTTGGAAGATCTGTCTTATTCCTAGATTTTGGGGCGTTTTTTATTGCAGCCAATTTTTTTTCAGTAGGGTGAATTCCTTGTTTGTCAAGAAGGTAACCAAGAAATTCAATCCTCTCACTGCATAGTTGGCACTTTTCCTTCTTTACTTTTAGGCCTGCGTCTTTGAGTTGCTTTGGAGGACCATTCTTAGGCGTTTTTCTAGTTGACTTCTTGTGGGGGCGGCTATCAAGACATCATCAAGTAGGGTACAACCCCTTTTATGCCCTGCAGTAACCTCTCCACATCAAGCTTTGAAAAGAAGCCAGGTGCTACGCTCACTCCGAACTGAGAGTCTGTTACATTTGAACGCACCTCTGTGTGTGACGACTAGTTTGGGCTTCTGCGGTCTCTGCATCTACGGGTAGCTGCTGGTGCGCTTGGGCTAAATCAAGCTTTGCGAATACTTTTCCGCCCGAGTGAGTGAAGAAGGTGTTGGACCACAGGCACGGGTAGGCGCTGCTATGTAGTATGGTTCAGGGTGGCTTTGTGTAATCCCCACAGATTCTCAAAGATCCGCTCTGGTTTTATGGGGTTACAATTGGGGTCTCCCCATCGGCGATGGTCAATGGGTTCTAATACGCCCTGGGCTATTAACTTGTCCAATAGTTCATCAATCTTTGGTTTGAGCGCGAAGAAAGGCACTGACGACGAGAGCTTAAGGCGAATGGGTGCTACATCAGGGCAGAGATTAAACGATATAGGGGACCCCTTGTACTTGCCTAATTGTTCGGTGAAGACTTCTTGAGGTCCCCGGATGAGGGCCGCCTCCCCAGTCATCGCTTTGCCACGGTCTGGTTGATGCCTGCCAGCTCGATTCCTAAGCAGCACGAACCACTGCAAACCCAATAAACTGGGTCGGTCTTTTGTCCATGATGGTGAGAGGTAGGGTTGTGTGTGGTCTTTAAACGAGACTTTGACGTGACTGGAACCAATGACTGGAATCTGATTTCCCTGGTAGTTTTTTAATATAAGTTTTTGAGTTCTGAGATCCTGGCGGCGGATGTCAGGGATCAGCTGCTTGAAGGGTTTTCCAGGAGACCATTGATAGAGAAGACCGGAGTCGAAACTTCCATAACACATGGTCAAGCTTTTCTCAATGGTGACCCTTACCCGGATTTTTCTCGTGATCAGGGATGAGGCGTGGCCAATGGTGATGGTCTGGTGCGCCCCTTCGTCTGGTAGAGGTGGCTAGTGCTCGATTTCTGTAGTGGGGTTCCATTGGTTGCTTGGGCGGTCCTTACTTAACAGTGGGGTGTCTGTTGTCTGCCGGAAACTACTCTCTCTTCTGTTTGGGCTGGAACCTCACTGGCTCCTGCAGACTTTTGCAATGTGGTCCCTCTTCCCACAGGAGCGACAAGGGCATGATCTAGGAACTTGCAGTTTGATCGCGGGTGGTTCCCCCTCATCCAACACATTGATACGGGGGCTTTTGACCCTGCTGGCCTCGCTGATTGCACTCCGATCTGAGTCTATTGACTTCCTCCCCTCCTCACTATCTGATGAGGATTCGAGGGTCTTCATGGTGGGTGGTTGTTGTGTGTTTCTCTGAGGGAAAGGCAGTCGCTGGCGAGTTGGCGATTGGTTCCATTAAGCTTGCGCATTCAGGCTGCCGACTTCCTGGTTGCTTCTGCTGCAGTAGCATCGGCTATGACATCTGCGAGGCGATGTCCCCCTTTGTATAATCTTGCTTTGGGTGGTGAGGTCTCTTAACCCCAGAATGATCCGATCTCTCATGGCTTCTTCCAGATTTGCGAAACCACAGAGTCCACCCAAATTCCTGAGGTTCGCATATGAAGTCCCCAACGCTTTACCGCCTTCCTGTTGGTCCCCTCTGGTAAAACTTTTGTGTCTCCTGATGAGGGGTTGGCACCGCTGGTGCATAATGGGCCCTGAGGATGGGAGCAAAGGGTATCCCAATCCATTGTTTTGACTTCTGCTGGTTTGGCAAGTGCTTTTGCCATCTTGAAAAGCGGCAGGTCCGCAATGCGTAAGGAACACAGCTGCGTTTCTTGCCAGGCGTAGCATCCTTCAGGTTATTGGTTTCCAGGAACATTTGAAACCTGTCCATGTCTGAGTCCCAGTCTTTGTTGGCTGGATCAAATGGAGCGGGTGGTATGGCACCGCTGGTCATCTTGCCGCTCTCGGTGTGCCTTCAGCCACATGCTGTGTTAGTGTTCCGCGAGTGTTCAGTCAGCTCTATCGTCTCCGCATCCCACCTTCGTTGCCAGTGTTGGATCTGGGAGAGTGGGCACAGAAGCGGAGGCGAGGCATCGAATAGTGACTCCAACTCTTTATTAGTGACTTCAGAACAGAGCAAAAATACTCACGGCAGCAGCAGCTCCTTTATAGAGCTGGCTGCTGTCAAACATCCAATGATTTGAGTTTGCCACGCTTGGGGCATCAATCGCGGCAACCCGTTAACTAGCCAATCGGATTAGTCTAAAATGACCAATCATGATTGGCTATTCACAGACCAATCAAAAGTGCAGGATTACGAGCCTGCCGTGGAAGAAAAGCAATTAGAGTTTCAGGCTTACCAGCCTGCTAGTTCGGAACAGATATAGTGAGAGGAAATGAATCTGACGCTAAACAAAAACCTTCTTTTCTTCAAAGAGCTCTGCAAGTTGATTCAGCCCCAGATCCTGGATTAGCTAATTAGGATTCACCACCACCCACTGTAGTGAGAGTTGTAGGATTCTTTTATTCAGGGTTTCCAGTTACAAGATATGCTGGAAGACAATGACAAATGAGGAGAATGGCTTCAAAATTCCACTTTCAACTTCACAGTTTGTAAGGTAAAGTCCTACACTTAGGCAAGAAAAGTACACATATAGACTGGGTGAAATCAGGCTCAATAGCAGTAACTGTGAGAGGGAACTTGGAGTCTTAGTGGACAACCAGCTAAATATGAGCCAGCAGTGTGCAGCAGCAGCCAAAAAAGCCAATGCAATCCTAAATTGTATTAATGGAGGGATGCAATCAAGATCAAGTGAGATACTAATACCACTCTATAAAGCCTTAGTAAGACCACACCTAGAGTACTGCATCCATTTTTAGTCACCACATTATAAAAAAGATGTTGATACTCTAGAAAAAGTGCAGAGAAGAGCAACCAGGATAGTTAGGGGACTGGGGACTAAGGCATATGAAGAATGGTTGCAGGAACTGGGCTTGGCTAGTCTAGAGAAGAGAAGGACCAGTGGAGACATGATAGCAGTCTTCCAATATTTGAGGGGTTGCCACAGAGAGGAAGGGGTCAATCTATTTTCTCTCTAAGCACCTGTAGGCCAGACAAAGAATAATGGATGGAAACTGAACAAGGAGAGATTTAACCTAGAAATAAGGAAAAACTTTCTGACAGTGAGAACAATCAACCAATGGAACAGAAGTTGCCCTCAGAAGTTGTGGGAGCATCATCACTTGAGACTTGTCAGAAATGGTGTAGGGTCTACCGCTAGGGTTAGGGGGGTTGGACTAGATGACCTATAAGGTCCCTTCTGTTCTATATTAGCATACTCCAAATACTCTTATCTGATTGGTCACACATACAGCAAGATGATTGGTTAAAATAAACTACTGATTGGCTCGCTATGGAATCAACCCGATTGGCGGACGGATTGACGCGGAAATTCAAAGACGTCGTGCTGGCGAGCACTGAGCAATCCTATATAGAAGGGGCTGCCACGGCTCAAGATATTGCACGGATCTATACATTAAATAAAGAGCTGAAAAGTCACACTGGTCTCGAGTCTCCCTTCCTGCGATCTAACACTGGAAATGAAGGTGGGATCCTGAGACAAAGAGACCAGTCGAGCACGTGGCAACCAGAGCTGAACTGGTTGAGATGGCCACCAGCAGCTCGCCACCCGCACCATTCGATCAGGCAGCAGAGGACTTGGAATCGATGTCGATCGATTCCTCATGTTCCTCGAGAGCAACAACCTGAAAGATGCAAATGACCAGAGGAAGAGGGCCGTGTTCCTGACACACCGCGGGCCACAGTGTTCAAGATGGCCAAAGCACTGGCCAAACCCCAAGATGTGAAGGAGATGGCATGGACAGATCTGGACCGGCTACTATGAAACCATTACGCACCAGCCATTCCCAACCTCATCCGGAGGCATGAATTTTATAGAAGGGACCAGAAGAAAGGCGAAAGCATTGGTGACTTCATGGCAGCCCTAAGGAACCTCGGGGGTGTGTGTGGCTTTTCTGACATGGACGAGGCTCTGAGAGACCACGTGGTTCTCGGATTAAGGGACCCCATACTCCAGAGCCGACTAATGGCTCGAATGGATATCTCAGTCACTGAAGACATTGCCGAAGCCACCGCAGCTGAGGCAGCGAAACAGTCAGCAGCCAAGATGCAGCAAATGAACACGATAGACCGGCAATCACCCACGGAAGCCACACCAGCCCCGGACAAAAGACCAGAAGCAAGCCAAAAGCCAACGGCCATGCACCACGGGGACGTTGACTCCTTCTCCGAAACTGAAGATGAGGAGGAGGAAATCCACAGACTACAATCAGAATGAGACCGACGGGAGCGGAGAGGTCGTAAGTCGGGGTTTCAGTGTGCCGGGTGCGGAGGAGACCATCCCCGTTCAGAGTGCCGGTTCCTAGATGCCATTTGCCGGCACTGTGAAAAACGGGGACACATTGCCAAGGTCTGCCAGAATAAGAGAAGTTACAGCCCAAGGCGACGCGACTGCACACCCCCCCAGAACCCGAGACAGGCACGCAGAGAGCCGGTGGAGCCATGAAGGCAGAAGCAAGTGGCTCATGAAAACCGTCGAAAGGAAGAGACCCACCAGACGGTCACCATCGGGCACTCGAACACAACCAATGCCCGAAAAGTGCACGTGCAGGTCAACATTGAAGGCCAGCCGTGCAACATGGAGGTGGAATCTGGGTCCTATCTCTCCATGGTATCCTGGAATACAATTAAGCATCTGGTACCTGGCATTCGCAGACGGGAGTTGGAAAGCCAGAGACTGACCCTAAAAGATTACCAGAGGAACCGGATCCCTGTGGTTGGAATCGGACAGTTTCACGTAGTCTTCAAGGGACATGCCGAGGTACTTCTGCTGACCATCATGGATAAAGACCGCCCAAGCCTGCTGGGGCTGGAATGGTTCGCGCCATTGGGGATCGAGGTGACTGGCATCAACCACGTCGGTGAAACAGACTGGGAGGAGAACCTCATGAAGGACTTCCAGGAGGTCTTCAACGGTGAATTAGGCAAGTACTGTGGGTCCCCAATCTCATTTAATCTGAACCCAAATATTGCCCCAATCCGCCTTAAGCCACGGTGAGTGCCCTTTACATTCAAACCCAAAATTGATGAGCAACTAGACAAGCTCATTGCAAAAGGGGTCCTGGAACAGATAGACCACGCACGGTGGGAAACCCCAATAGTCACCCCCATAAAGCCAGACAGGTCCGTGAGAATCTGCGGTGACTACAAGGCCACAATCAACCACGCATTGCAGCAGAGTGCATACCCCGTCCCGGTGGTACAGCACCTCCTACACTCGCTGGGGAGAGGAAAAGTATTTGCAAAGCTCAACCTGGCACAGGCATACCAGCAGCTGCCAGTCGACGCCAAGACAAAGCTGAGGCACAGACTATTGTGACCCACAAAGGGCATTCCATTGTAAAAAGACTCCAGTTCGGGAGTCAGCGTGGCCCCAGGGGTATTCCAGAGTCTAATGGAATGATTATTACAAGGAATCAAAGGGTGGTGCCTTATTTCGATGACATGCTAGTCTTGGCGAAGAACAAAAAACAATCGGAAAGCCGCCTCTGGGAAGTCCTGCAAAAATTTAAAAAGGCAGGACTTAAAATTAAAAAAAGAAAAGTGCCAACTATACACAGAGAAAGTAGAGTTCTTGGGATATTTGATTGACAAAAATGGAATCCACCCCACTGAAAAGAAAGTTAAAGCCATCAAAGAAGCCCCTAGACCTCAGAATAAAATGGAGCTGCAAGCTTTCCTCAGACTTATTAACTTTTATAATGTTTTCTTGCCACAGAAGGCAACAACAGTGGAACCCCTACATAGGCTGTTAGACAAGACAGCCACCTGGTCCTGGGGCAAGCGGGAAGAAAATGCAATCCAGAAAATAAAAGACCTGCTAACATCAGAATCAGTCCTCATGCAGTACAGCGAAACCCTACCGCTGACCCTGACCTGCAACGCTTCACCATTTGGTGTCGGAGCCATCCTAAGCCACACTCTACCAGATGGGAGAGAAGTGCCAATCGCATTCTTCTCCAAGACATTGTCCAGGGCAGAGAAGAATTATAGCCAGCTGGACAAGGAGGCACTAGCAGCGATCACCGGTGTAAAGCGGTTCCATGAATACCTGTACAGTAGGACTTTTTCCCTTATCACTGACCATAAACCACTACTAGGAATACTGGCAGGGAACAAGGCCACCCCAAACATATTGTCACCAAGGATGAAAAGGTGGTCCGAATTCCTTGCTGCCTACAACTACCAACTAATTCACCGACCAGGAAAAAGCATCTCACACACAGGCGCACTGAGCCGCTCCCCCCTACCTGACCTGGAAGATGACCTGGCACCCACCACATCTATACTACAGATATAGACATTATCCAACCCACCCCTGACCGTGTCAGACTTTGCCAAAGAAACTAATAAAGACAGGCAACTGGCGCGAGTTTTGAACTGGATGGAAAAAGGGTGGCCGGAAACCGATGGCGACGACCAGTTTAAACCTTTCCGGAACTGACAGACTGAATATTTACTCAAAGGGGCTGTATATTATGGGGGGACAGAGTTGTGGTTCCTGGGGCATTACAAAAAAGAGTGCTGGCCATGCTGCATGAGGGACACCCAGGCATCATCAAAATGAAAGCCCTGGCCAGGAGTTACGCTTGGTGGCCAGGGATGGACAAAGACATTGAGAAATGGGTGGTGACATGCGGGAAATGCCAGAAATCCAGACCAAATCCCCCTTCGGCGCCTACTCTAGAATGGGAGACCCCCAGGGGACCGTGGTCAAGGGTCCATATAGATTTTGCCAGACCCACAAAGGGACCCACATTTCTAATAACAGTCAACACATACTCAAATTGGCTGGAGGTTAGCGTCATGCAATCTACCACCACGGAGGCCGTCATCAAAAAGCTAACAAAACTGTTTGCCACCCATGGACTACCGGACTTGCTAGTGTCAGACAACGGGCCGCAATTCACGGCGTTGTCATTTGAAAAATTCCTAGCTGAACGGGGCATACGACATGCTTTGAGAGTGCCCACTCATCTGGCGGCGAATGGGCAGGCAGAACTAATGGTTCGTTACACAAAAGACACGCTAGAAAAAATGGACACCGGGGACATACACGACAAAATAAATAAAATGCTCATGATACAACACATTACACCCAACACATCAACAAACAAAAGCCCAGCAGAGCTACTGATGGGCAGAAAGTTATGATCACAATTAGACAGACTGCACCCAACATACAACCCCGAAAAACCACCAGACTCGTCTAGTAAATACTGCATATTTACTCCAGGAGACGCAGTCTACGCAAAGAATTTCACAGGGGACCCGCTCTGGGTACCAGCCAAAATAACCTAGGTGTCGGGCCCCTGGTCGTACCAGGTGGAAACAGAAGATGGAAGAAGCTGGAAACAACACATCGACCAACTGAGGTCAAGAACAACCACCGACAACACGGGCAACACACAAACACCACAAATAGACATTAATTAAAAAAAACCAGTGGGGGGGAGAAACCCCAAACATTAACCAAAAGGGAGGAGAAAATCCTCCCAGAACACAACAACAACCCGAACACCCCCAACCAACACCAATAGACAGAAAAACAAACCAACACTACTTACCGGCAGACGACTTCAGCAGAAGGGAACCATCAGCGGATGAACAACACGAAGCCTTGCCTGGAAGAAGCAGCCAAGCCAGCTCAACCAGCCTGGAAAGACCAGGAGGGAGCAGCGGAGCCGACAACTCGACCGACCCCGGTAGACAGGGTGGGAGTTGCAGCAATAGGCCTGACTCACCCTTCCAGGCAGTTCCATCGAGAAGGAGGAGAGCAACAAGGATCCCGCCCAAACCAGCCAAAGACCAAGCCACAACTGAGCTGCGCAGGTCAAGTAGGCACATAAGGAGCCCCGCCTACTTACGGGACTACATTACGTAAGACTGAACCAAGAGGGGAGGGGTGTTCTATATTAGCATACTCCAAATACTCTTATCTGATTGGTCCACATACTGCAAGATGATTGGTTAAATAAACTACTGTGATTGGCTCGCTATGAATCAACCGCGATTGGCGGACCGATCGCATGGAGATTCAAAGAGCCGTCATTGGCTGGCGAGCCACGAGCAATCCCTATATGAAGATAGCTGCTTGCAGCTCCAAGATCTTGTACAGAACTATACATTAAATAAAGAGCTGAAAAGTCACACTGGTCTCGAGTCTCCCTTCCCGCAATCTAACACCTTCCAACTCTGATTATCTGAAGATGATTTGACTACAGAAGAAAATAAAACCTGGAATGGCATATTCTCAGGGGTGGGCTTCTGGGGGTTTCCAGGGGTTTGGGAGAGCCCCTAGCTAATATTCTGTGCAGTTTGAAGAACCCCCCCAAATCCCACTCCTGGCTGGCCCCACCCACCCCACCTTGCCCCTCCCAGGAGTCCATACATGGCCCGTTTTGGATGTAGGTAAGTCCAGGGCATGGGTGAAGGCTTGGGGAAGGTGAAAAATGGGCCTCTCAGAAGTTTGGGAAGGCTGGAAATGGGCCCATTTCCTCTTCCAGGGAGCCTCTGGAGCCCGGGGAGGCCACTTTTGCCCTCCAGGACGTTCAAGTAAAGCCTCCGGAGCCTGGGGAGGGTAAAAATGTCCCCCCAGTGCAGGAGGCCGACTAGGCCATGTCCATCATGGGCGCGCCCACCCAGCAACTGGGCAGAGAACTCTTTACTAAAAATTTTGAAGCCCACCCCTGCATATTCTTTAATATCATGGCAAAAGTCTGGCAAAGAAACTTGAGAAAAATCCTTCTGATAATCCTAACTGCCATTCACCAATTTGAGGAAACTTCTGGAGCAAAATAATTTCTTTGAAGAATTAGGAAGTTGTGTTCTCTTCTCACTTTTGATACCTGGGGGCAATGGTGTCACACCAACACCCTCATAAGGTGCCCTAGGATAATATTTCAGAATCAAATTTGATTTGTTCATCAGGACCGAAGGTTGAGTCTTCTGAACTATCAGATTCATGCAGCCCTCCTCAGGGGATTTCTCTTTAGATCAGGGGTGTCAAACTCATGTCATCACATTGTCACGTGACATATAAAAACTTTTTTCCCTATTCACTAAACTGTGGGCATGGTCAGTGCGGGACATGGCTGGGTGTGGCCAGTGTGTGATGCACCTGGTCTGTGGGCCATGAGTTTTTTTGGTGACCTTTTTATTTCAATTGTTATTATTATTGTTGTTCATGTTACAATTTCACTATTTATGACTGTCTGTCTACTCAGGGCAACTAATATGTGATAAAAACACCACATAAAATAGCAAAAGAGATTCCAAACCAAAATTGTCTTGCTCTACATATAATACTTTTGGGTTTCTTTAAAAGGTTATGCTAAACGGAAAAAAATGTATAAAACCTTTCCTGAACTGAAATGTGTTACAGTTTTCATGTTTCCTTCCTTCCTTCCTTCCTTCCTTCCTTCCTTCCTTCCTTCCTTCCTTCCTTCCTTCCTTCCTTTCCTCCAAGAGGTTTATTGTTTTTTTTCAATCTACAGTCATTGCTTTGATGACATTTTTATTACAATTGTTATCATTATTAATATTATTGCCATGATTATTATTTCAATTTTAATGGTTGCCCATCTTGGCAAATCAACTGTGGGTAACTAACAACTGAAAAAAAATAACACACACACACACACACACACACACACACACACACACACACACTAGCAAAATAGCATCCAAAACAAAAATGATCTTGCTCTGCATTCAGTTCCTTTGGGTTTCTGGAAAAGTTGTGTTGGAAGAAATATTCATCTGGTTCAGTTCAAAGCTGGGAGAAAGGCACTGGAGACAAAATGGAGGCTGGAGGCTGATTGGAAAGAGTATCCATTTATTGATGAAGTAGAGCCATCAAGCGCATGTGGTTCTGGATCACATGGAGTTGAGAATGGGGGGTTATACTTTCTCTTGGGCTTTGACCTTGAGCTTCCTGTTCCTGTGCAAGAACATGTATTCTATTAGCTGTTATAGGGGTCATAGGTAACTCTGTAGGTTGTCTGAGTCCCAGGTTTGGTTGAAGTTTGGACTGATGATGCAATGTCCTTAAGAGATTGTGCCATGTGGTGAACTCTGATGCTAGATGGGTCAATCCTATTATGTCCTGGAGGATCATGTCTCCATCACCCTGGAGCTGAAGGTCTTTTGTCTTATAAATAGGTTGGGCCATTCTTTCTTAATGAGCACCAAATATCTGCTGAGGGCAGGGTGTTGCTTTCTGCCTTTAAAACAGAAATATAATATCTGTCTTTTTAATATCTTTCAAAATATTTTGAAAGTTATTCTAGGAGAGGTGCTAAATTTCTACAGGTGCTTAAAGGGGAAAATGCATAAAACCTCTCCTGAACTCAGCTGTTTTCATGCTTTCTAACACGCCTCTTTCAAATGTTCTTACTGCTTGTTCATTTGAACCTTGAATCATTTTGGAGAAGTGGATAAATTTTGCAAGTTTCTATTTTAGTTACTCTACTGTAAAGGCTGCTTCATTTTTCCTTGGACTGGAAAAATCAACTGTGCAGGGCCTGTGCAAGGACAACTGGGAAAATCCTGCTCTGAGGAACCCTTTTATCTAAAGCAATATGTAAATGAAGACACAACTGCCCCTTTAAAAGCAACAGTTGACTCTCACCCACACAAAGTTTGAATCTTTTTCTATCATATATCATCCATTTATTAAAGAGAGGAAGAAATGATCCTGTGCCTAAACTTTTTATTCTTCTTTGTACTCTTTGGAGGTAATGTTTGACTCTTTCTAGAGCTTCCTTTCATTTTCTGTTCTTATTTGCAAGGTATCTAATTAAAAATCCTTCTTTTTAGGTGTCCAATCTGAGGTCCAGCTGGTGGAGTCTGGAGGGATGTGAGAAGACCTGGGGAGTCCCTCCCGTCTCTCCTGCCAAGCCTCTGGATTCACCTTCAGCAGCTATGACATGAACTGGGTGAGACAGACTCCAGGGAAAGGACTGGAATTCGTGGCACATATATGGTTTTCAAATATTTTCTACTCAGACAAAGTGAAGGGCCGCTTCACCATCTCCAGGGATGACGCCAAAAGCCAGCTGTATCTGCAGATGAATAGCCTCAAACCAGAGGACACAGCTGTCTATTACTGTGCAAGAGGCACAGTGAGAGGAAGTGAATCTAAAGCCCATCAAGAACTTTCTCTACTTCTGAATAGCTTATGCCTATTTCTTTCCTTCTGAATTTCTTCAGTCTCACACAGTCCTTCATGTTATTCATTTCCATTCTTTCTCTGTTTATGAATACTCAGTATACTTAAAGCCCCCCATATATATATATATATATATATATATATATATATATATATATATATATATATATATATATATATATATATATATATATATATATATATATATATATATATATATATATATATATATATATATATATATATATATATATATATATATATATATATATATATATATATAGTATACAGATATGAACACATAACCAGAAGATTCTGAAGGTTAAACTAAAATTGAAAGCAGAAAGTTTTCATTTGGGACTATTAGAAAGGCAGCTAGAAAAAAAGTCATGAAACTTTCTTTTTATATATGATAATTGAGGGGAATTATATGCTCAAAAATGGAAAGACTCATCACCACCACAATGGAGGGATGGATGATGAAGATGATGGAACCTGCAGAGAAACCAAAATTAATGTATTTGATTAGAAAACCCTTTAGAGACCTTTTGCATGAAACAGAAAAACATGCAGCCATGATTTGTGGTTTTAATGAAAAATAGAAAAACATGAGCTCCTTTTTATAATCATTAAAGTAAAAGTTAATATTGTAAAGGTACTTATGTTTGCTGCAGAAGAAATATGAAGCTTCCCTTTTCTGTTCAGTTTCTCTACTTTTTAACCTCCCTCCTTTTCTCTATTCCTCTCTCCCTCCCTCCTTCCCTCCCTCCATTATTATTTATCGCTGTCCATCTTGACAAATCAACTCTGGACAAGTAAGAACTAATAAACATACCAAACAAAATAGCCTCCAAAACAAAAACGATCTTGGTCTGCACTCAGTTCTTTCAGGTTTCTTTTAAAAGTCATATCAAATAGAATAAAACATCTGGACCTGAAGAATCTCCTCAGAAAATTAGAAAGATATGTCTTCTCACTTTGGACACAAGGGGGCAATGTTGACACACGAAACTCCATGGCTTGTGGGTGAGGATGGGAATAAATCATTTTTAAATAGATATTGTCTAATTTTGGAGGTGTGACAGTTGTGTATTTATTCCCTGACAATCCCTGAAGAAAAGTCCACCTCTCAGGAGGCTACAATCCCCCTATGAAACATAATTTTTTTATAAAAAGGGATGTGTATCATTGATAGTTTTGTCCTCAGTAAAACTGTCCAGATAGTTCAAATATCTGATGGAAATTAAAACAACATAGAGGGATGTTTTGTCAGGTTTTGTGGCCATGCAAAAAAGAAATGGTGGAACCTGCAGTTAAACTAAAGTCCTTGATTAGAAAACCTTTCATAGACATTTTGCATATAATGGAAAAACATTAATCTACCTTCAATGTACATTACATTCTTTCTTCTGTGAAAGTTATCACCCATCCCTCCTAGAAGAATGAAATATTTAGGAAACATTAAAATGGCAGAATATTATGTTTCCCCTAAAAGAGAAATGGAAATCTTAAGGGAGACAGATACTCAGTCCCAGCTTCCTGCCCCCAGCAGATATTAGGTGCCCATTAAGAAGGACTGGGCCAGCCTATCTACAAGACAAAAGACCTTCAGGTCCAGGGTGAGAGGATTAAGACATGACCCTTCAGGACATAATAGGACTAACCCATCTAGCATCAGGGCTCACTGCATTGCAAAATGAGGACATTACATCAGCCCAGGCTTCAACCAAACTAATCTCACACAAACTCCCAGGATTTGCACATGACCCCTACAGCAGCTAGTAGAATACATTATTTGCACAGGAACAGGAAGCTCAAGGGCAAGGCCCAATAAAAGGTATAAATAACCCTCACTCTCCATTCTATGTGGTCAGCTGCCTAGGACCTCTAACCCATGTCATCAATAAACCATCTTTCCAATCAACCTCCATGTCTTTCTCCTTACTTGGAACTGAATCAGATGGATATTCCTTCCCACAACACATTAATCTATCTTAAATCATTTGATACTTCATGCACTTTCCCCACAGCTGGCCAGCACCAAAGCTACCAAATCTTATATATTGAAAATGGCCCCCCAGAAGTCTTCTGGGTCTATATAGAATCATGTTTTCCTGTCATTACCTGGCAGTAACATCTTGGTATAGGGGGAAAAAACTTTATAAACATTTTGAACCAGAAAAACATGCAGTCATGTTTTTTTTCATGGTTATCTTTTTTATAACTGCAAAGTTAAGTGTTCGTATTGTAAATGTACTTATATAGTAAATTAAATACATATAAAAATAGGAAGCTTTGGGGTGTTTTTTTTCAGTGTCTCTTCACATTTTTATCCTTCACTTTTTCCTTCCTTCTTTCCTTCCTTCCTTCCTTCCTTCCTTCCTTCCTTCCTTCCTTCCTTTATTCCTTCCTTCCTGTGGTTGATTATTATTTTTCAATCTGCAGTGAGTGATTGGATAATATTTTTATTACAATTGTTATTACTATTCCTCTTGACATTATTATGAAATCTCTTTGCCTTGAATCAGTTTTGAAAAGTGGTGAACTTTTGCAGGTCTTTATTTCAATTACTCTTCTATAAAGGCTACTTTAGTTTTTCTTTGACCTGGGAAATTATATCAACATCGAACAGTGCAGTGATCGTGTAAAGAAAGCTATGAAATCCCTGCTCTGAGGAACTCTTTTATCTCAACCAATATGTAAATCGAGGCACAATTTCCCCTTTAAAGGCAACAGTTGGTTTCCTTTTCCAGTGACACCTACCAACACAAACTTTGTGCATTTTCTGAAATCCTCTTCTTTCAATTCCTATCCATTCGTTACTGACAGAACAATAATGATTTTGTGGCTGAGCTTGGTGTCCTTACTTGTATCTCTTGGAGGTAATGTTTCCCTCTATGCCGAGTTTCCTTTCATTTTTTTGTTCTTATATTCAGGAAATATCATTGAAACATTTTTGTTTTTAGGTGTCAGATCTGATGTCCAATTGGTGGAGTCTGGAGGGGATGTGAGAAGACCTGGGGAGTCCCTCCATCTCTCCTGCCAAGCCTCTGGATTCACCTTCAGCAACTATGAAATGAGCTGGGTGAGACAGGCTCCTGGAAAAGGACTGGACTGGGTGGCATATATAAACTCCATTTCTGCTACTATTTACTACTCAGACAAAGTGAAGGGACGCTTCACCATCTCCAGGGACAATGCCAAAAGCCAGCTGTATCTGCAAATGAACAGCCTCAAACCAGAAGACACTGCAGTCTATTACTGTGCAAGAGACACAGTGAGAGGAAGTGAATCTGAAGCCCACCAAGAACTTTCTCTACCTCTGAGCATCTTTCACATATTTTCAGTTACTCCCTTTTTTTTTCTTTCAATATTGCCAAACTTCCACAGTCTCATTCTTTTCTACAAGTTATGCACTTTTCATTCGTTCTCCATTAATTTATACTCAGTGTGCTTAAACCCAAGACTTCTGTCCTTGTTAATTCCTTCTACATGAATCTATTTAAAATCCTCTAATGCCTGAAGCATTGTCCCCTTGGTTAGTCAGTATTATGATTGCCAGATATTGGCGATTGGAAATCTCTTCTCCATGAAGCCTTCTGGATCTATATATTTGGCATTGTCTTCCTGCCTTGTCATCATTGCTTGATGGTTATTCTTACCACCACTTATAAATCAGGAGAACTTATGACATGATGTGGTCAATGTATTAACTTTGGGATATGGGACACCTTCTCGTCTCTCAGGTTCTTTCTTCTATAAGGACATGAAAGAAATCCTATGGTCTCATCTTATAGACTTTCAGATTTTGGAATGTGACTAACAGAAAGGAAATTCAGCTGCACAGCTTCCACATTGCAAAGCAAGAATTCTACTTAATAAAATGTAAGGCTACCCATTGTACGAATTATGAAAAATATTTATCTTGATATTTATAAAGACACCCCCCTATATATCTGTGTGTATTTTAGGCATGTTAAAAAATCTAACATGTGAATGCAGAGATGACTTTTTTATATTTGAAAACGTTAAAGAATTGTTAGGCAATTTTTCCTTACTATATGTACTATAAATACTATACACACACACACACACACACACACACACACACACACACACACACACTCTTATATACACACACATACATTTGTGTGTGTGTGTGTGTGTGTGTGTGTGTTTGGCATTTCAAACTAGTGAATACAAAGTGACTCTTTTATCTTTCTTTGTCCACTGGAAGAACATCTGGATCACTATGTAATGAACCATAATTATAAAACAGTCTTGTCTTGATTCTGTGGTGTCTCTGTGTGTGTGTGTTTCTGTAATGTGATTTTAAAATCAAGTTTTAATGTGTGTGCAAAGAAATTTATAGCTGAACACCCTGGAAAGCTCTTTTATCTGAAGCAGTATGTAAATCAGGACACAATTTCCCCTTTAAAGTAGCCAGGTGGTTTCCTACAACACAAAATTTGAGCACTTTCCTGAATCCTTTCTGCTTGATTCCACTCCATTTATTAGAGGGAGCAACAATGATTCTGTAGCCAAAGTTGGTCTTAACAGCAGTTCTTGGAGGTAATGCTTCCATCTCTATAGCATTTCCCTTCATTTGCTGTTTTTCTATACATGAGATGTCACTGAAACTCCTTTCTTTTTAGTTTTTTTTAGGTTTTGGTCAGAGGCCCAGTTGGTGGAGTCTGGAAGGGATAGGGGAGTCTCTCCATTTCTCCTGCCAAGACTTTGGATTCACTTTTAGTACCTCTTGGATGAACTGGGTGAGACAGGCTCCAGAAAAAGGACTGGAATGGATTTCAGAGATTCTGACAACTGACATAGTGAGAAGAAGCAAGTCAGAAGCTGAACAAAAACCTTCCTTTCTTCAGAGAAACTGTGCGACTTGATTCAGCTCCAGATTCTGGTTTACTGCAACTTGATTCAGCTCCAGATTCTGGATTCTTGTATGGTTCTTTTGTTCTAGGCTTCCAGGTAGAGAGTATGCTGGAAGACAATGAAAAATGAGGACAATAGCTTCATAATTGTAGTTTCACTTACCCTGTTTTCAAGATGATTTGACTTCAGAAAAAAAAACCCTGGAATGAAATATTCTCCTTTAGTATCATGGCAGAAGTCTGGAAATAAAACTTCAGGAGAATCCTTCTAAATATCTAATCTGGACATAGAAATGTTACGGAACATCTGGACCAAAAGAATTTATTTGGATAATTAGGAAGATGGGTCATCTCCCCACCGTTGACACTGGGGAGGGCAATGTTTTCACACCAAATTATAAAGGAAACATATGGACCAAAATAATTTATTTGGATAATTCTCTGACAGTGGGCTCCAGCATGAGTCCAAAAGCTGGGAACAGTGGTGGTATTCTACTGGTTTGGCCTGGTTCAACTGAACCAGTAGCTCCAATGATTACCTGTGAGCAAACTGGTTTGATCTGACAATCAGCTGCTGGGCCCTCCCACAGGCACTGGCTCTATACTGACCTTTATTTCCTGCTTTTCAACCTCAGTTGCTTTGCACAACACAGCTGATTGCCATGCATCAACTGTTGAAGATACAGGGAGAGTGCAGAATTGCAGAAGAAGGTTACTAGCAAACCCTCTGCATGCGCACATAGCGTGCATGCACCAGAAATAGAGCATGTGCACCAGCAAAGCATGCCCACCAAGGACCAGTCGCTAAAAAAATTGAAAACCACCATTGGCTGGGAAGACTAAATCTTTGGTCCCTGTGACCAACCCAGATTGGATCCTGCAATATTATTCTGGGACACATATATTTGTCCTTTCCACCCTCTCTTCATCCTAGGGCACGCAGGGAGGAACAGAGAAGAGAGCAACATGGGTTGTGTGGCATACAGGGGAGGAGAGGGTCCTGATTTCCTTCATTAGCCACAGCTGGGAAGACAGTTGATAAGAAAGGCAGGCTGCGTGCCACAGGCTGCTGGGAGCAAACGTGACTATATCCTGTGTTGTCATGGCTTATCTGTGTTCCTGGTTTCTTCCCACATGTGTGAGTTTTGCTGTGCCTTCAAGTCTGAAATTCTTGCTCCTGCCCTGCTAAAACTAATTACTTCAGTTTGGCTCATTTGGACTTTAAGTTACAGTTTGTGTTGCTCATGTTTTGGACTTAATTTTCTGCAGTCAAAGGCTGTTCTTGGGAGAGTTTCTCTCCAGCCAGAAGGTAACCTGGACATTGGGGGCAAAGTTGGAGATAATAAAGGGACTCTTATTGTTTATCTGACTATGTTGCCTTTGTGCCATGCCCTGGGTCATCTCAAGCAGGAGAATCTATACCATTTCAGACAAGTGACTATTTAACTCAGGGGTGTCAATCTCAAGGCCCATAGGGCCACCAGGAGGTGGCCTGTGAGGATTTGGCTTGCAGGGTGCTTAGTTCTGGCCCGTAGGGTCACTCAGGATACAATGAAGGACAGGCCCGCAGTGCCTCTGCCAGCGAAAAAAGAGCTTGGGAAGGCCACTTGCAGCCTCCCTGAGTTCTGTTTTTACTGGCAGAAAGTGGCAGGAGGTCATTGTGGCCAAAAACAGAGCTGGCTACGGCTACCCTGGCCACACAACCCTCAGGGGTCAAACACAACACTGATCCGGCTCTCAATGCAATTGCCATCCCTGGTCTAGTCTCTTCTTAAAAACTTTTTAAAAAGAAGTGGTAAGCTTTTCAAAGTGTTTGTTTTCCTTATTTCAAAGTAAACCTCATCAATCTCCTTAGAGGGACAAAAAAAAACATGTCCGGCATCATCTTTTATTAGGACTGCAATATTATTTCAAAACTACATGTGTAAAGTCTGTGCAAAGAAATGTATACGTGTATGCACTTTTTAACTTAAGTGATAGGTAAATTTTGGCACTATTTTCCCTTTAACGGAAGCCCATAGTTTCCCTTGTAAGGACACCGCCCACCCACCCACAAAGTTTGTGCACTTTCCTGAATTCTTGTTAATTCCCTTCAATTCCTTAAGGGGAGCTAAAAAGATTCTGTGGATAAACTTGGTGTCCTTTCTCTGGAATGGGGGCAAGTTCCCAGTTCCAATAGACAAAGTTGTTATATTCTGGGCATGGGCGCAAGGAACGGAGACGAGGCAGTGAACGGTGAACCTCAACTCTTTATTAACAATCAGGAACAGAGCAAAAACCCTGGGCAGCAGCAGCTCTTTTATAGGGATGGCTGCTGTCCCATTAACCAATGACTTACGTTAAAACGTTTAAATTGTACCCAATGAGAGACGTTCCGCTAATAGCCAATCAGCTTGCTCCATAAGGACCAATCCCAGCTCGCTATTCACTGGCCAATCAAAAGTGCAGGATTACGAGCCTGCTTTTCTAGCAAGGTTGTCAAGCTTTATTAAATATGTTTATATTAGTTCATAACACCCCTCCCCCCTAGGTTCCTTTTGAGGGGTGTGGTGATATATTCGCGTAGAATATATCTGCCTGTTTGATTTGCGCTGTTCCACTAGTTTCTGTCTGCAGTCTGATTCCGGTGGAGCGCTTCTAAGGTTTTCTGGTACGGTTGGTTCCATTTCTGTGTGGGAGGACTCGGCGCGGCTGCCATTGTTGTTATCCCAGTCTCCTAGGGTTACTTCCGGGTTCCGTGGGCTTGCCTCCCTCGTGGTATTTCCCGTGGCGAGGCTACCCCGCTTCCTGATTCTTCTTCAGTTAGCGCTTCTTTGGGTTGGTTGCTGGGTTTCCCCGATTACGTCATCATCTATTTCGTTTTCGGCCCCCTCGATATCCCCTCCCCTCAGTTTGCGAATTAGGGAGTCGCGGAAACGGGTGGCAATCTGGATCGAAGCTGATCTATATGGCGTTTCCATACTCTCCCGTCATTAGTCTGTAGGCGGTAGGATCTGGGGCCGGTGGGTTGGGTAATGGTTGCAGGGACCCACAATGGGTCGCCGGAAAAGTTTTTAGCAAACACCAAGTCGCCTACCTTGAATTCGCGGCACTTCCCGCTAGACCCGAAGGGTTTTTCTGGTGAATAAGAAGGATGTAGACGGTCGAGGTGGGAGCGAAGTTTCCGCCCATTAACAGTTCGGCAGGAGTTTTATTTGTGACGCTGTGTGGGATGATGTGTTGAAGAAGCAGGATTCGGTTCAGCCTGTCGTCGATGTCCCCATAATCCATTTTTTGTAAGGTTTTTTTGATGAATTGGACCATTCGCTCCACCCTTCCGTTGGCCGCAGGGTGCGCCGGTGAGGTTAGCGCATGGCGGATGCCCCGGTCTGCTAGGTACTGTTCAAATGCCAGGGCAGTGAACTGGGGCCCGTTATCAGAAACTAAAACGTCTGGTAACCCATGCGTTGCGAATAATTTGTTCAGTTTGTTAATGACTGACTCAGTTGTGGTTGTCTTCATATTATGTATTTCTGGCCAGTTGGAATAGGCATCCACTGTTAGTAGAAAAGTGTGTCCTTTGGTGGGTCCCGCAAAATCAATGTGGATGCGGGACCACGGACCCCGAGGGATTTCCCACCGGTTGGCGCCGCTTTAGGTGGGGCGTTGATGACGCCTTGGCACTTCCAACACATAGTTACCCAGGCTTCGATCTGTTTGTCGTTGCCCGGCCACCACGCGTAGCTCCGTGCGAGCGCCTTCATGCGCACGATGCCCGGATGTCCATCGTGCAGTACTTCTAAAACTGTCTGTTGTAGGCTCTCGGGACGACGACTTTATCTCCCCAGAGAATGCAGCCCTTCTGAGAGAAAAGTTCTGTCTGCCGGTTTTTGAACGGCGCGAAGTTGTCGTGGAGTTGGTCGACTGGCCACCCTCGTTCGACCCAGCTGAGAACTAGTGCTAGGACAGGATCCCGTTTCGTCTCGATGGCGATGTCTCTCACCGTTAGCGGTGGCGAGTGCAGCGTTTCAATTTGGAGCGTCGTGAGGGTTGGAGCTGGGTCGTCGACGGCTTCCGGAAGTGGGGAACGGCTTAAAGCATCAGCGTGGGGAATGGCTTTCCCCGGGCGGTGTTGCAGTAGATAATTGTAGGCAGCTAGTAACTGACCAGCGAGTCATTCTTGGCGATAATATATAGGGGGTTGGCTTGTCTCCCGCTATAATACCAAGCAATGGCTTGTGATCCGTAATTATAGTAAATGCTCGTCCATACACGTATTCATGAAAACGCTTCACAGACGATACAACAGCAAGAGCCTCTTTATCGAGTTGGCTATAGTTCCTTTCAGCCCTTGATAATGTTCGTGAGAAAAACTCAATAGGTGCTTCATTTCCGTTTGGTAATACATGACTTAAAACTGCTCCTACTCCAAACGGTGAAGCGTCGCATGTAATAGTCAAAGGTAAAATCTCGTTATACTGCATCAATACAGAATCGGAGGTTAGTAAGTCTTTCACTTGTCGGAAAGTGCGTTCCTCGATGTCCCCAGACCCAGGTTGCTCTTTTGTCGAGAAGTCTGTGTAGGGGCTCAGCTACGGTCGCCTTCTGGGGCAAGAAGATGTTGTAAAAGTTAATGAGCCCCAGAAAGGCTTGGAGGTCTGTTCTATTCTTAGGTGTTGGGGCGTTTTTAATTGCTTTTAGCTTGTTATCAGAGGGATGGATTCCTTGACTATCGAGAAGGTACCCAGGAATTCCACCCTCTCAGTACACAGTTGACATTTATTTTTTTTAACCTTCAGGCCGGCATCTTTGAATTGCTGGAGAACCATTCTGAGACGCTTTTCTAAAACTTCTCTATTTGGGGCGGCAATTAAAACATCATCAAAATATGGCACGACTCCTTTTATGCCTTGTAAAAGTCTCTACATCAGACTTTGAAAAATTCCCGGGGCTACGCTCACTCCGAATTCGAGTCTATTGCACTTAAAGGAGCCTCTGTGCGTAACGATAGTTTGTGCTTCCACAGTTTCCGCATCTATGGGTAACTGTTGGTATGCCTGCGCTAAATCCAATTTTGCGAATATTTTCCCGCCACCCAGGGAGTGGAGAAGGTGTTGAACCACCGGCACCGGGTAAGCACTCTGCTGAAGTGCGTGGTTCAGGGTGGCCCGATAATCCCCACAAATTCTTAACGATCCATCTGGTTTGATGGGTGTTACTATTGGGGTTTCCCAACGGGCGTGGTTGGTTAGTTCTAAAACACCCTGGGCTATTAATTTATCGAGCTGCTCGTCGATCTTTGGTTTGAGTGCAAAAGGCACCCAACGAGGCTTAAGGTGGATGAGAGCTACTTCAGGATTAAGGCTAAACGATATTGGGGTCCCCTTGTACTTGCCTAGCTCTTCTGAAAAAACATCCTGGAATTCTTGGACGAGAGACTCCTCCCAGTCATCGCTTTCGGCTCGGTGAACGCCGGCTACCTCGATCCTGAGCAGGGCGAACCATTGTAGGCCTAACAAACTAGGCCGGTCACGATCAACGACGGTCAGCGGTAGTGATACGGTAGGATTTTTGAAGGAGACTTGGACTTGGCTGGAGCTGACGACTGGGATTCTGTTGCCCTGGTAATCTTTGAGTATGATTCTTTGGGGGCTGAGATCCTGACGACGGATGGCCGGAATTAGTTGTTGGAGGGTCTTCCAGGATACCATTGAGAGAGACGACCCTGAGTCGACTTCCATTATGCAAGGTTGGTTCTCAATGGCGACCCTTACTCGGATCTTTCTCGCATCTAGGGACGATGCGGGACCGATGGTAATAGTCTGGTGTGTTTCTTCTCGTCTAGTTGAAGTGGCAAGTGCTTTATTTCTGTAGGAGTGGTTGTTCCATTGGTGGTTCTGGTGATCTCGGCTCACAGGAGGATTTCCTGTAGACTGGCGGTAGTTATTTTCCCTCCGAATTGGGCTGGAACCTCGCTTGCTTCTACAGACCTTGCGATGTGGCCTCTCTTTCCACAGGAACGGCAGAGTGCATCGAGGAATTTGCAATCAGATCATGGGTGGTTTGCCACACAACCCGCGCATTGACGTGGGAATCGTTGGTTTCGTTGGTCTCGTTCTGACCGGAGTCGGTTGACCTCTTCCTCATCACTTTCTGATGGGGATTCTAGGTCCTCATGGTGCGCCGTTGTTGAGTGCCTTTCTGGACGAGGCAAGGTATCATTTGCGAGTTGACGGAGCGGTGCGTTGGTGCGGCGCATTCGAGCGTCGACTTCCTGGTTGCTTCTGCTGCAGTAGCATCTGCGATGGCATCTGCAAGATCAATGTCCCTTTGGCCATGATCTTGCTCTGCGTCGTGTGGTCATCTAATCCCAGAACTATGCGGTCTCGCAAAGCTTCTTCGAGGTTTGAAAACCCACAGAGGCCACCCAAGTTCCGGAGGTCAGCGATGAAGTCTGCAAGGCTTTCGCTTTTCCGTTGGTCCCTCTGGTAAAACTCGTGTCTACGGACAAGCGTTGGCACTGCGGTTGCATAGTGGGCCCATAGAAGGGGCGCGAGGGTGTCCCAATCCATCGTTTTCACCTCAGCCGTTTTTGCAAGTGCTTTCGCCATCTTAAAGACGGCAGGTCCGCAATGGCTCAGGAACACTGCTCGCTTTTTGCCGGTCGTAGCGTCCTTTAAGTTGTTGGTCTCAAGGAACATCTGGAACCTGTCCATATACGAGTCCCAGTCTTCGTTTGCCGGGTCAAATGGATCGGGTGGTATGGCACCACTGGACATATTGCCCTTGTAGGTGCGCCTTCAGCCACGTGCTCTGTTTGTTGCTCTGTAAGGGTTCAGTCAGCTCTGATGTCTCCGCATCTCATCCTCGTTGCCAGAGTTATATTCTGGGCATGGGTGCAAGGAACGGAGACGAGGCAGTGAACGGTGAACCTCAACTCTTTATTAATGATCAGGAACAGAGCAAAAACCCTGGGCAGCAGCAGCTCTTTTTTTTTTTTAATAAAAGTTTTTATTGATTTTAACGACAAACAAAAACACAAAAAACATAAAACATAACATAAAAAACATCATCATTCTTCATATATTTACAGACAGTGTATCGGTTGGTTTACCACTCCTTTTTGTGCATCCATTTCATAGTCATCATAATAATTATGTTACATAATAACTCATATTATCAATCAACAATTATATATTCTAATATCATTATTAAACAATCATTTGACTATAATTTTACTAATTCATACTTAAGCGAGATAACTGTAATTTAGTTACTTTATTTTATAACAGATCATAAAATCATACCAAGTCTATCTTAATAAAATATTCTAAAAGTGTTATCAAGACCAAAAAAAAATGTATATTCATTATTTCCTAAATTTCTAACTATTCTATTATTATATTGTATTATCTAACCATTGATAAAAAAGATCCCAAACTTCATAAAATTGTTTATCTTTTTGTTCTCTAATTTCAAATGTCAATCTACTCATTTCAGCACATTCCAATATTTTCTTAATGATTTCTTCCTCTAATGGTATTTTCTCACTCTTCCAATTTTTAGCAAATACAATTCTCGCCTGGCAGCAGCAGCTCTTTTATAGGGCTGGCTGCTTTCCCATTAACCAATGACTTACGTTAAAATGTTTAAATTGTACCCAATGAGAGACGTTCCGCTAATAGCCAATCAGGTTGCTCTGTAAGGACCAATCCCAGCTCGCTATTCACGGGCCAATCAAAAGTGCAGGATTACGAGCCTGCTTTTCTAGCAAGGTTGTCAAGCTTTATTAAATACGTTTATATTAGTTCACAACAAAAGTGAAGGGATGCTTCAACATGTCCGGGATCAATGCAAAAAAGCCAGCTGTATCTTCAAATAAACCTCAAAGCTGAAGGTACAGCAGTCTATTACTGCACAACATACAAAAAGAACTGGATCTAAACCCATACCAAAAAACAAAACAAAACAAAAAAACCACCACTCTTTTTTCAAAGCAGCTCTGAAACTTGGTTCAGCCTCAGATCCTAGTTCAATCAATGAGGATTGATCACATCTGTTGAGAACGTTAGGAATCTTTTATTTTAGGTGTCCAATGAGAAAGTTTGCTTGGGGTGGGGAGTGAAAAAAATGATGAAAATGGCTGGAAGATTCCAATTTTTAACCTTCCCTGTTTACAAGATGATTTGGCTTTAGAAAATCCTGGAATGGAACATGGTCCTTTAGTATTATGGCAGAAGGATGGAAATGAAACTTTAGGATAATCCTTCTAAATATCCAACCTGCCATAGAGAAATTGAGAAAATATCTGCTCTGAAAGAATTTTCCCTAAATATGCCCCCACTCCTCACTTTAGACACCAGGGGGCAGTGTTGTTACATAAAATACTAGGGCCTGTGTCCTCAGTAGGGGTGGGGTAGGGAATAAAATAAGTGTTGTCAGATATTGTCTCATTTTTGAGACAATTTTTGATTATTTCCATAATAGTTCACTGAAAGCTCTTGGGAAAATTTCACAGGAGGTTATAATCCTCACCATGAAACTCAGAATTTTTGACAAACCAATACATAATTGGCATTTGCATCCAGAGGAAGTTTCTACAAAGTATTAAGGTGCTTCAAAAGTTTGCTGGAGATGAAAACTACACAAAGTGACATTTTATCATATTTGGTGGACATGGACAGAAACGTTTGAATTCAGATATATACACTAATCCATATGATTTAAAACACTAAAATATAATTGAAACCAGATACTTTTCTTTTGGAATGAATGGACACACAAGAAACAAAATCATTGAATATATGTATATATGATGTGTTTATGTGTGAGAAAGAGATAGAGAGTCGATAGTTAGTTAGTTAGTTAGATAGATAGATAGATAGATAGATAGATAGATAGATAGATAGATAGATAGACAGACAGATAGATAATAGATAGGTAGAGAGATGATAGATAAATAGCTAGATAGGTAGACAGACAGACAGACAGACAGATAATAGACAGAGAGATGATAGATAAATAGCTAGATAGATAGATAGATAGATAGATAGATAGATAGATAGATAGACAGACAGACAGATAATAGATAGGTAGAGAGATGATAAATAAATAGGTAGATAGGTAGATAGATAGATACATAGATAGAAAGATGGATAGATAGATAGATAGATAGATAGATAGATAGATAGACAGGTAATAGATAGGTAGACAGATGATAGATAAATATCTAGATAGGTAGACAGATAGACAGACAGACAGACAGACAGACAGACAGATAGATAGATAGATAGATAGATAGACAGACAGACAGACAGATAATAGATAGGTAGAGAGATGATAGATAAATAGCTAGATAGGTAGATAGACAGATAGATAGATAGATAGATAGATAGATAGATAGAGAGATAGATAGATAGATAGATAGATAGACAGACAGACAGACAGACAGACAGACAGACAGACAGACAGATAGATAAGTAGAGAGATGATAGATAGATAGATAGATAGATAGATAGATAGATAGATAGATAGATAGATAGATAGATAGATAGATAGATAGATAGATAGATAGATAGAGAGAGAGAGAGAGAGAGAGAGAGAGAGAGAGAGAGAGAGAGAGAGAGAGAGAGAGAGATAGATTATAGATAGATAGATGAATAGGATAGATAGATAGATAGATAGATAGATAGATAGATAGATAGATAGATAGATAGATAGATAGATAGATGATTGGATGGATGGATGGATGGATGAACCCTAACCCTGTCACATTATAGTTTAAAGGAGTATGCCTTCACTTTTATTAAAAGTGGTATGCTATGTGAATATCAGCGATATAAACTGTGAGATTAATGCTCTGAAGGGCCTTTTATACCAAGTGATATGTAAATCAAGGCACAATTTGCCCTTTAAAGGAGGCACTAGATTTTCCTTTTCAGGCTACACCCAAAGACACAAAGTTTGAGCACTTCCTTGAATCCTTTCCAATCTATTCCTTCCATTGGTTACAGGGAGCACAAAAAATGATCCTGTGGCTGAATTTGGTGCCTTTACTAGTATTCCTCCAAAGTAATTATTTCCTCTTTTGAGAATGCTATATTCTTTGTGTGTGTGTGTGTGTGTGTGTGTGTGTGTGTGTGTGTGTGTGTTGTGTATAGAAGAATTCATTGAAACACTATTGTTTTTTCTAGGTGTCCAATCTGATGTTCAGTTGGTGGAGTCTGGAGGGGATGTGAGAAGACCTGGAGGGTCCCTCCGAATCTCCTGCCAAGCCTCTGGATTCACCTTCAGCAGCTACAGAATGAGCTGGGTGAGACAGGCTCCAGGGAAAGGTCTGGAATGGGTGGCCTACATAAGTACAGGATCAACTCCAATTTACTACTCAGACAAAGTCAAGGGACGCTTCACCATCTCCAGGGATGATGCCAAAAGCCAGCTGTATCTGCAAATGGACAACCTGAAGGAAGAAGACACAGCTGTCTATTACTGTGCGAGAGTCACAGTGAGAGGAAGTGAATCTGATGCAAAGTAAAAACCTTCTCTTCCTCTGAGCAGCTTTCCAAATTGAATAAGAAAGTTGAATTTGTGTACTTAAAGTGAGAAGCAGAAGGGAAATCTCCAAATACAATTTGGAATCTCAGATCTGAACTTCTAAGAAGCTGTGTGGAACGTTGTGGACATTTTGTAGGTCAGAAGAAGGAAATCACCAGGCTGTGGAACAACCTGGGTAGTTTTTAAAAAGTGGCTTCCCATGTAATCCTATTGTAATCCACACTCACTCAATGAAAACAAATATTGGCATTGAAAAAGAGAATGATTACCCTAGAAAATGATTACAAAAGTGGTACAGAACAGATTTTGATAAATGAAGTAGCAAAAGCACTTTTATAGCACTGCATGGAATTTACAGAACTCTCTGAGCAGTTTAGAGAGCCAACAATCGGGGTCCTCAGTTTACCAAGCTTGGAAGGATGGAGGTCAACTTTGAGCCAGTCAGGATCGAACTCCTGGCAATGGGCAGAACCAGCCTGCAATGCTGTATTCTAACCACTGCACCACTAGGGAAATACCCATGCAACCCTCACTGCATAGAGTAATGGAAGCCATGTCTAACTTACTTTAATCAAACATTACTTTAATCAAACACTGATTAACTCAATACCTCAAAACTTACAACTTTTCTACCTCATCACCTATATCTACGGTTAGATAATCAATTTCTATAAAATATTTTATTAATGGTTCAATTGATTTATGGTCCTAATTGATTAGTGTGACTAGAGTGTTTAGTGCAAATAGTGTTATTACTGACTAGTTGAAAAGATCAATATGCATGTAATTTTAATTGAATAGTAAAATCAGTGATTTAGTGAATTTAAATGAACAGTGTGATTAATGATTAGTGTAATTAATTGATTAGTGTTTAGAATATTTAATTGATTAGGCTGATTGTTGCCCAGAAATATTATCTGACTAGAGAGATTACTGCAATTGATGATTGATTGGTGTGATATTGTTCCATTAATTAATTTAATCAACGTACCATCTTAACAAACCTACCATGACAAGAAAAAAATCCTATGCCAAAGCACTACCTACAGAGAACATAATCCCCACCAATGATCCACAAGACTCCTGCACATGCCTTAAATGCTACAAAAATCTAAAGGATAATGAAAACTCCATCAAATGTTCTCTGTGTAAGAAATACACTCATCATGACTGCTTGGGATTAACCGAGCAATTTATTCAATACCTGGAATCATCCAATGAGTTTCCATATTACTGCAATTCATGCAAACCCAAACTGGATCTGTTGGAAAGAATTGATACCATTGAAACCATAGTAGCATCCCTGGACGCATGCAAACCCAAACAGGATCTGTTGGAAAGAATTGATACCATTGAAACCATAGTAGCATCCCTGGACGCCGTAAAAGAAAGAATATCCAACCTTGAAAAAAAAGAAACAACGCAAAAACCTGAACTTCCAATAGCTACAAACCACATCTCTACCCAACAACCACAACCCAATCCAAAACCCAATCCACAAATAAACACAACCCAGACAAATATTGATATCCCAATCCTCATCAGAGAAGCTGTTGAACGTGAACGGAAACGTCCAAACGCCATCTTATTTGGTCTAGAGGTCACCAATAACAATGATGACATCACAACTGTCCGAAACATCATCAGGGATTATCAAGCATCAACCATCTCCGCTGATGAAATACTTGACATTTCACGCATTGGCCGAGAGCTCAATAACAGTGACGGCTCTGTAGCCCCACGCCTGTGCAGAGTCATTTGCAAAAATGAAACAAGCAAACGTAAATTCATTTATACTATAAACTCACTCGCCAAAACCAACACCAACCATAAGAACCTCCGTTGTCGCCCTGACCTAACCACACAGCAACGTGCCCGCTCCCGTGTACTCCGCATTGAACTCAAAAACCGTCTAGACAATGGAGAGAAGGACCTGTACATTGACTACCATGCTGACTGTATCAAAAGTAAGCCACGCAACCCAATACTCAGCTTTTACCCTCAACCACAACCCTACCTCAACCGATCCACCATCACCCAAGACTAGGCACGCACGCCCCAACTACCTCAATTCCAACTACTGCCGGCCTTAAATGCAAACTACTCAATGCAAGAAGCCTCGTGAATAAAACACCTGAATTTCTCATCCTCCTAAATATGGCTAACTTTGACATTATATTTGTCTGTGAAACATGGCTCAATGCATCTCTCCCCGACTCCATTACCACAGTAAGAGACTATCATGTTTACCGATCAGATCGTGAAAATCGTCGAGGAGGTGGTGTTGCTATCTTCTATAAAAATCCTTACATCTAAAAATATCCAAGTTACCCAGGAGCTTGCTCTTCCTGAGACCATCATCTGTGAACTATCCTTAAATATCACAATTCGATTCTTACTATGTTACAGAGCACCTGATTATGACATCGAACATGTAAACAAGCTAAATACATTACTAACATGGGCTGCATCCTGCCCATACCCTTTTATCTTTCTTGGTGATTTCAATCTACCTCATATTGACTGGTCCCTAAATGAATGTACAACTGAAATCATACACACAACCTTCTACAATGCTATTACAAATCTGGGACTGGAACAACTAGTAACCAACAACACTAGACTAAACAACTGCCTCGATCTCATCTTCTGCAATAGTTTGAATTTAATTTACGGAATACAAACTAAAGAACCCTTTTCCAGTAGTGACCACAATATGATTGACTTTTGTCTCAACATACGTCCACACAAAAATCACCACAATGATGTAATTCCCAATTGTAACTTCAAAAAGGCAACTATGATCTTATACACAACGATCTCTCATCCCTTGATTGGCAATCTCTATTCACTGGATGCAATACTGTTGAAGACCATTACAACATATTTTTACTTGAAGTCAAAAGAGTCATCAAACTATATGTACCAACAACAACTCCCAAAACAAAACAAAAAGCAGATTACCCATATCAATAAGGAAACTTCAATCCAAAAAGAGATCACTCTGGCGGAAAAACAAATCTGGTCACGTTGCCAATTTCAAAAACCGATACAAAAATTTATGCCACCAGATAAAGACCGAATGCACCAATTATCACATTAAACAAGAGGAAAACCTTCTAAGCACCAATTCCACCAGTGCTTTTTACAATTTTGTAAACAACAAACTAAAAGACTCAAGGTCCATCCCTCCCTTGATAGGACCTGATGGTAAAGACTGCAACGACGACACCATTAAAGCCAACATCTTTAACACATTCTTTGGCTCAGTATTTGTAAACAGCAATGGATCATGCCCAGTATTTCCTAGCCGTACCACAGATAACAACAATGATCTAATACATATCGATTTCACAGAAGACAATGTTGAAAAAGCACTACGCAACCTAAAACCATCTCTATCTATTGGACCGGATGGAATATGTGCCTACTTCTTAAGAAAGCTATCCACTGCCATAGCCAAACCTCTAAGCATAATCTTTGAAAAATCTTTCAGAACCAGCTCCTTGCCTAACCTATGGTCACAAGCCACAGTCATCCCCATCTTCAAAAAGGGAGACCCAAGCCTAGTTGAAAAACTTAGCAGCAGATCTGCTTTGCGAAATACAGAGGAAATTAAATTATTTGTAGAATATACAGTTATTTATTTGTAGAAATAACTATTTTATAGTAGATGAATATCTTCTCCATCTATCTTTTCTCTCATTTCAACTCTGACTTACCAATTGTGCTGCATCAAGCATTTGGGTTTTGGGGTTCTTCCATGGTAAGGGGAGAAAATGTGGAAAGCTTTTATTGAATATAGATGTGTGTTTCCCATCATCTTTTATCTTCACCGTAGCCCTTTCAAAAATCATAATTGCATTTATCTTGCCTCCCCCTTTGAATAACTCTTGAGAAGCTTTGAAATTTTGCAAGTCTTTGTTTTATTTATTCTAATTAATTAATTAATCTAATTAATCTACCTTTTCTGCTATGAATTTACAATTAAACAAAAAGTTTGACTTCACTTTTATTAAGACTGGAAACTTTTGTGAAAGTTTCTCATACATATAAAGAATGTACTGTACAAGGAAAACTGTGAGATTAATGCACTGAGGGGCTCTCTTATTTGAAGCGATATGTAAATGAAGGCAAACATTCCCCTTTAAAGGATCCACTTGATTTCTCTTTTCAGGCTACACCCACACATGCAAAATCTGAGCACTTTCCTCTCAGCTCCTTCCATTCATTACAGGGACTGAAAATGATCCCATGGCTGAATTTGGTGCCCTTGTTAGTGCTCCTTCAAAGTATTTTTCCCCCTCTTTAAAGAATCAACTTCATTTTTTTTCTTGTATATGAGATTTTATTGAAACATTTTTCTTTTTAGGAGGCCAATCTCAGATACAGTTGGTGGAGTCTGGAGGGGATGCGAGAAAGCCTGGGAAGTCCCTCCGACTTTCCTGCCAAGCTTCTGGATTCACCTTAAGCAGCTTTGCCATGAGCTAGGTGAGACAGGCTCCAGGGAAAGGCCTGGAATGGGTGTCTAGGTCAACTCCTTCCACTTACTACTCAGACAAAGTCAAAGGATGCTTCACCATCTCCAGGGATGATTTTCGCAGCCAGCTGTACCTGCAAATGAATAATCTGAAACCAGAGGATACCACAGTCTATTACTGTGCTAGAGACACAGGGAGAGGAAGTGAATCTCATGTCAACCAAAAACCTTATCCTCCTCTAAGGAGCCTTCTGAATTGAACCAGAAAGTCAAATTTGCATGTTTAAAGTGACAAGTGGAAAATTTCATATGTCAGGAGGTTATAATCCTCATCCTCATATGTCAGGAGGTTATAATCCTGCCCAGCCACAGCCACAGAACCTGTAGTAAAAAAAAATGAATCCCACTACTGCAGCCATCTATTATTGCACAACTGACATAGTGAGAAGAAGCAAATCAGAAGCTGAACAAAAACCTTCCTTTCTTCAGAGGAACTGTGCGACTTGATTCAGCTCCATATTCTGGATTACTGCAACTTGATTCAGCTCCAGATTCTGGATTCTTGTATGGTTCTTTTGTTCTAGGCTTCCAAGTAGAGAGTATGCTGGAAGACAACGAAAAGTGAGGACAATAGCTTCATAATTGTAGTTTCACTTACCCTGTTTTCAATATGATTTGACTTCAGAAAAAACAACAACTGGAATGAAATATTCTCCTTTAGTATCATGGCAGAAGTCTGGAAATAAAACTTCAGGAGAATCCTTCTAAATATCTAATCTGGACATAGAAATGTTACGGAACATCTGGACCAAAGAATTTATTTGGATAATTAGGAAGATGGGTCATCTCCCCACCTTTGACACTGGGGAGGGCAATGTTTTCACACCAAATTATAAAGGAAACATATGGACCAAAACAATTTATTTGGATAATTCTCTGACAGTGGGCTCCAGCATGAGTCCAAAAGCTGGGAACAGTGGTGGTATTCTACTGGTTTGGCCTGGTTCGACTGAACCGATAGCTCCAATGATTACATGTGAGCAAACTGGTTTGATCTGACAATCAGCTGCTGGGCCCTCCCACAGGCACTGGCTCTATACTGACCTTTATTTCCTGCTTTTCAACCTCAGTTGCTTTGCACAACACAGCTGATTGCCATGCATCAACTGTTGAAGATACAGGGAGAGTGCAGAATTGCAGAAGAAGGTTACTAGCAAACCCTCTGCATGCGCACATAGCGTGCATGCACCAGAAATAGAGCATGTGCACCAGCAAAGGACCAGTCGCTAAAAAAATTGAAAGCCACCATTGGCTGGGAAGACTAAATTTTTGGTCCCTGTGACCAACCCAGATTGGATCCTGCAATATTATTCTGGGACACATATATTTGTCCTTTCCACCCTCTCTTCATCCTAGAGCACGCAGGGAGGAACAGAGAAGAGAGCAACATGGGTTGTGTGGCATACAGGGGAGGAGAGGGTCCTGATTTCCTTCATTAGCCACAGCTGGGAAGACAGTTGATAAGAAAGGCAGGCTGCGTGCCACAGGCTGCTGAGAGCAAACGTGACTATATCCTGTGTTGTCATGGCTTATCTGTGTTCCTGGTTTCTTCCCACATGTGTGAGTTTTGCTGTGCCTTCAAGTCTGAAATTCTTGCTCCTGCCCTGCTAAAACTAATTACTTCAGTTTGGCTCATTTGGACTTTAAGTTACAGTTTGTGTTGCTCATGTTTTGAACTTAATTTTCTGCAGTCAAAGGCTGTTCTTGGGAGAGTTTCTCTCCAGCCAGAAGGTAACCTGGACATTGGGGGCAAAGTTGGAGATAATAAAGGGACTCTTATTGTTTATCTGACTATGTTGCCTTTGTGCCATGCCCTGGGTCATCTCAAGCAGGAGAATCTATACCATTTCAGACAAGTGACTATCTAACTCAGGGGTGTCAATCTCCAGGCCCATAGGGCTGCCCGGGGGTGGCCTGTGGGGATTTGGCTTGCAGGGTGCTTGTATCTGGCCCGTAGGGTTGCCCAGGATACAATGAAGGACAGGCCCGCAGTGCCTCTGCCAGCGAAAACAGAGCTTGGGAAGGCCACTTGCAGCCTCCCTGAGTTCTGTTTTTACTGGCAAAAAGTGGCTTGAGGTCATTGTGGCCAAAAACAGAGCTAGCTACGCCTACCCTGGCCACACAGCCCTCAGGGGTCAAACACAACACTGATCCGGCTCTCAATGCAATTGCCATCCCTGGTCTAGTCTCTTCTTAAAAACTTTTTAAAAAGAAGTGGTGAGCTTTTCAAAGTGTTTGTTTTCCTTATTTCAAAGCAAACCTCATCAATCTCCTTAGAGGGGAAAAAAAAAACATCTCCGGCATCATCTTTTATTAGGACTGCAATATTATTTGAAAACTACATGTGTAAAGTCTGTGCAAAGAAATGTATATTTGTATGCACTTTTTATCTCAAGTGATAGGTTAATTTTGGCACTATTTTCCCTTTAATGGAAGCCCATAGTTTCCCTTGTAAGGCCACCACCCACCCACCCACAAAGTTTGTGCATTTTCCTGAATTCTTGTTAATTCCCTTCAATTCCTTAAGGGGAGCTAAAAAGATTCTGTGGATAAACCCAGCTCGCTATTCACGGGCCAATCAAAAGTGCAGGATTACGAGCCTGCTTTTCTAGCAAGGTTGTCAAGCTTTATTAAATACGTTTATATTAGTTCATAACACCCCTCCCCCCTAGGTTCCGTTTGAGGGGTGTGGTGATATATTCATGTAGATATGCAGGTCGTTTCACCTGCCTGTTTGATTTGTGCTGTTCCACCAGTTTCTGTCTGCAGTCTGATTCCGGTGGAGCGCTTCTAAGGTTTTCTGGTACGGTTGGTTCTGTTTCGGTGTGGGAGGACTCGGCGCGGCTGCCATTGTTGTTATCCCAGTCTCCTAGGGTTACTTCCGGGTTCCATGGGCTTGCCTCCCTCGTGGTATTTCCCCGTGGCGAGGCTACCCCGCTTCCTGATTCTTCTTCAGTTAGCGCGCTTCTTTGGGTTGGTTGCTGGGTTTCCCCGATTACGTCATCATCTATTTCGTTTTCGGCCCCCTCGATATCCCCTCCCCCCTCAGTTTGCGAATTAGGGGAGTCGTGGGAAACGGGTGGCAATCTGGATCGAAGCTGATCTATATGGCGTTTCCACACTCTCCCGTCATTAGTCTGTAGGCGGTAGGATCTGGGGCCGGTGGGTTGGGTAATGGTTGCAGGGACCCACAATGGGTCGCTGGAAAAGTTTTTAGCAAACACCAAGTCGCCTACCTTGAATTCGCGGCACTTCCCGCTAGACCCGAAGGGTTTTTCTGGTGAATAAGAAGGATGTAGACGGTTGAGGTGGGAGCGAAGTTTCCGCCCCATTAACAGTTCGGCAGGAGTTTTATTCGTGACGCTGTGTGTGGTGATGTGTTGAAGAAGCAGGATTCGGTTCAGCTTGTCGTCGATGTCCCCATAATCCATTTTTTGTAGGTTTTTTTTTGACGAATTGGACCATTCGCTCCGCCCTTCCGTTGGCCGCAGAGTGCGCCAGCGAGGTTAGCGCATGGCAGTTGCCCCGGTCTGCTAGGTACTGTTCAAATGCCAGGGCAGTGAACTGGGGCCCGTTATCAGAAACTAAAACGTCTGGTAACCCATGCATTGCAAATAATTTGTTCAGTTTGTTAATGACTGACTCAGTTGTGGTTGTCTTCATTTTATGTATTTCTAGCCAGTTGGAATAGGCATCCACTGTTAGTAGAAAAGTGTGTCCTTTGGTGGGTCCCACAAAATCAATGTGGATGCGGGACCACGGACCCCGAGGGGTTTCCCACTCGGTTGGCGTCGCTTTAGGTGGGGCGTTGCTGATGTCTTGGCACTTCCGACACGTAGTTACCCAGGCTTCGATCTGTTTGTCGATGCCCGGCCACCACGCGTAGCTCCGTGTGAGCGCCTTCATGCGCACGATGCCCGGATGTCCATCGTGCAGTACTTCTAAAACTGTCTGTTTTAACCTCTCTGGGAAGACGACTCTATCTCCCCAGAGAATGCAGCCCTTCTGAGAGAAAAGTTCTGTCTGCCGGTTTTTGAACAGCACGAAGTTGTCGTGGAGTTGGTCGACTGGCCACCCTCGTTCGACCCAGCTGAGAACTCGTGCTGGATGACAGGATCCCGTTTTGTCTCGATGGCGATGTCTCTCGCCGTTAAGCGGCCCGGCGAGTGCAGCGTTTCAATTTGGAGCGTCGTGAGGGTTGGAGATGGGTCGTCGACGGCTTCCGGAAGTGGAGAACGACTCAACGCATCAGCGTGGGGAATGGCTTTCCCCGGGCGATGTTGCAGTAGATAATTGTAGGCAGCTAGTAACTCTGACCAGCGAGTCATTCTTGGCGATAATATATAGGGGGTTGGCTTGTCTCCCGCTATAATACCAAGCAATGGCTTGTGATCCATAATTATAGTAAATGCTCGTCCATACACGTATTCATGAAAACGCTTCACAGACCATACAACAGCAAGAGCCTCTTTATCGAGTTGGCTATAGTTCCTTTCGCCCTTGATAATGTTCGTGAGAAAAACGCAATAGGTGCTTCATTTCCGTTTGGTAATACATGACTTAAAACTGCTCCTACTCCAAACGGTGAAGCGTCGCATGTAATAGTCAAAGGTAAAGTCTCGTTATACTGCATCAATACAGCGTAGGAGGTTAGTAAGTCTTTCACTTGTCGGAAAGCGTGTTCCTCTCGATGTCCGCAGCCCCAGGTTGCTCTTTTGTCGAGAAGTCTGTGTAGGGGCTCAGCTACGGTCGCCTTGTGGGGCAAGAAGATGTTGTAAAAGTTAATGAGCCCCAGAAAGGCTTGGAGGTCTGTTCTATTCTTAGGTGTTGGGGCGTTTTTAATTGCTTTTAGCTTGTTATCAGAGGGATCGTTTCCTTGACTATCGAGAAGGTATCCAAGGAATTCCTCCCTCTCAGTACACAGTTGACATTTATTTTTTTTAACCTTCAGGCCGGCATCTTTGAATTGTTGGAGAACCATTCTGAGACGCTTTTCTAAAACTTCTCTATTCGGGGCGGCAATTAAAACATCATCAAAATATGGCACGACTCCTTTTATGCCTTGTAAAAGTCTCTCCATCACTTTGAAAAATTCCCGGGGCTCCGAATTGGAGTCTATTGCACTTAAAGGTGCCTCTGTGCGTAATGATAGTTTGTGCTTCCGCAGTTTCCGCATCTACGGGTAACTGTTGGTATACCTGCACTAAATCCAATTTTGCAAATATTTTCCCGCCACCCAGGGAGTGGAGAAGGTGTTGAACCACCGGCACCGGGTAAGCACTCTGCTGAAGTGCGTGGTTCAGGGTGGCCCGATAATCCCCACAAATTCTTAACGATCCATCCGGTTTGATGGGTGTTACTATTGGGGTTTCCCAACGGGCGTGGTCGGTTGGTTCTAAAACACCCTGGGCTATTAATTTATCGAGCTGCTCGTTGATCTTTGGTTTGAGTGCAAAAGGCACCCGACGAGGCTTAATGTGGATGGGAGCTACTTCAGGATTAAGGCTAAACGATATTGGGGTCCCCTTGTACTTGCCTAGCTCTTCTGAAAAAACATCCTGGAATTCTTGGACGAGAGACTCCTCCCAGTTGTCGCTTTCGGCTTGGTGAACGCCGGCTACCTCGATCCCGAGCGGGGCGAACCATTGTAGGCCTAACAAACTAGGCCGGTCATGATCGACGATGGTCAGCGGTAGTGATGCGGTACGATTTTTGAAGGAGACTTGGACTTGGCTGGAGCCGACAACTGGGATTCTGTTGCCCTGGTAATCTTTGAGTATGATTCTTTGGGGGCTGAGATCCTGACGACGGATGGCCGGAATTAGTTGTTGGAGGGTCTTCCAGGGTACCATTGAGAGAGACAACCCTGAGTCGACTTCCATTATGCAAGGTTGGTTCTCAATGGCGACCCTTACTTGGATCTTTCTCGCATCTAGGGACGATGCAGGACCGATGGTAATAGTCTGGTGTGTTTCTTCCCATCTAGTTGAAGTGGCAAGTGCTTTATTTCTGTAGGAGTGGTTGTTCCATTGGTGGTTCTGGCGATCTCGGCTCACAGGAGGATTTCCTGTAGACTGGCGGTAGTTATTTTCCCTCCGAATTGGGCTGGAACCTCGCTTGCTTCTACAGACCTTTGCGATGTGGCCTCTCTTTCCACAGGAACGGCAGAGTGCATCGAGGAATTTGCAATCAGATCGTGGGTGGTTTGCCCCACAACCCGCGCATTGACGTGGGAATCGTTGGTTTCGTTGGTCTCGTTCTGACCGGAGTCGGTTGACCTCTTCCTCATCACTTTCTGATGGGGATTCTAGGTCCTCATGGTGCACCGTTGTTGAGTGCCTCTCTGGATGAGGCGAGGTATCATTTGCGAGTTGACGGAGCGGTGCATTGGTGCGGCGCATTCGAGCGGCCAACTTCCTGGTTGCTTCTGCTGCAGTATGTGATGGCATCTGCAAGATCAATGTCCCCTTTGGCCATGATCTTGCTCTGCGTCGTGTGGTCATCTAATCCCAGAACTATGCGGTCTCGCAAAGCTTCTTCGAGGTTTGAAAACCCACAGAGGCCACCCAAGTTCCGGAGGTCAGCAATGAAGTCTGCAAGGTTTTCGCTTTTCCGTTGGTCCCTCTGGTAAAACTCATGTCTACGGACAAGCATTGGCACTGTGGGTGCATAGTAGGCCCGCAGAAGGGGCGCGAGGGTGTCCCAATCCATCATTTTCACCTCAGCCGGTTTTGCAAGTGCTTTTGCCATCTTAAAGATGGCAAGCCCGCAATGGGTCAGGAACACAGGCTCGCTTTTTGCCGGTCGTAGCGTCCTTTAAGTTGTTGGTCTCCAGGAACATCTGGAACCTGTCCATATACGAGTCCCAGTCTTCATTTGCCGGGTCAAATGGAGCGGGTGGTATGGCACCACTGGACATATTGCCCTTGTAGGTGCGCCTTCAGCCACGTGCTCTGTTTGTTGCTCTGTAAGGGTTCAGTCAGCTCTGATGTCTCCGCATCCCATCCTCATCGCCAGAGTTATATT
>NC_142025.1:113221638-113271638 GCF_049901735.1 Notechis scutatus
TGGAAACCCACCCTCATGAACAAACAAGTAACTAACATGAAGAATGACACCAGACCCACACCCATGAAGGCCACACAAGATGCTACCACCACATTTCCACATAGAAAGCAGACTCACACCCACACAGAAGATGAGACACGACCACGGACCAGAAGCCGTACCACAGATGCATCACTACCCACTTCAAACCCCTCCGACCCATACATGAAGCGAACTGACGCCCACCATGAAGATGTGGCACGATCATGAACGTGAAGCCAAACAGCAGGATCACAGCTCACCAGCTCAAATCCCCCAGCAACTAAGATTAACCTGAGCACAACCAAGCCCCCACCTGAACAGAACGCACCCCCACCCAATCAAGTCACACCCCCACTAGCAGTTAAAAGGAAAAAGCAGCTGCAAGCTCACATTACTCCGAGAAGCACAAAGCCGAAGACACAAGCCTGAAGATGATGAATGAGACTTCATCGAAACGTTGCCTAGATACTTCCAATCTTATGCAGGAGAAAACCCGAATAACCAAAGATCCACATACAAATACCCGCGAGAACCTCAGAAAATATAGATAGATAGATAGATAGATAGATAGATAGATAGATAGATAGATAGATAGATAGATAGATAGATATAGATATAGATAAATAGATATATAGATATATATAGATATGTATGTATGTATGTATGTATATATGTATGTATGTATATAGGTATAGGTATAGGTATAGGTATAGGTATAGGTATAGGTATAGGTATAGGTATAGGTATAGGTATAAGTATAGGTTATGTCTCCCCTTTAATTGCAGGCGAGCAAAACAAAAAGCAGCCGTTTCAGAATTAATTCAAATCAAAAGGACACGCCGAGAACCAAAGGGAGATGAAGGTTCGAGGTGACATAAAAACCTATCACCTCCTCATGATCCCCAATAAGCATACGCACTGGCTGGGTGGCAAAACGAATGGGCCCAGGACTTGAGCTCATGCCCATCCACGGTTTCCACCTTAATGGGTGGATCCACAGCAATCAAGGGAATTTCAAAATGTTTGACAAAAGCCCAGTCCATAAAGGTGGTTGTAGCCCCTGAATCCACCAGCGCAACGGGGGAATTCCCTCCTTCTGGGACTGCAAAAAGATACGAGTGTCCAAAAGTAAATGCCGAGGAGGGCCAGGATTTACTTCAGCAATTTGGGGTGGGGGTGTAGAACGTGCCCGACCTAGGGTTTCCCCCGAGGTCGGGCCTACCCCGTTTCCCGATGGGCCAAGAGTGGTTTCAGGCACGGTTCTGAGAGTCCCTCTCCGAGTGCAGGAATTAGCAAAATGTCCCGGACCCCCGCAATAAAGGCACAAGCTTTCCTGGAATCTTCTCGAACGTTCTCGTGCCGTTAAGCGAGGGCAGAGTGTGCCTAACTCCATCAGCTCCTCAGTCTTAACCGTGGTTTGAAAAACTTTCGGTGGCGTGGTTTGTGCACGAGAAAAAGAAGGCGGTTCCACAATGGGCCATTTACTTCTGCGCTGTTGTAAATGGGCTTCAATACGTAAGCACTGGATTACCAATGCATCCAGAGTTGAAGCCCACTCTGCATGGACTAACTCATCCTTGATGGCATCAGACAAGCCTTCCTGGAACCCATCCATATGAGCCAGTTCGTTCCAGTTAGAGTCCATACACAGCAAACGAAATTCTGCAATGTATTCCTGCAGGGGACGTTTCCCCTGATAAATGTCCCGTAACCGTCTAGCCACAGTTTGTATTTTAATTGGATTTTCGAACATAACTCTCATTTGTTGTAGAAAACCCTGAAAATTGTCCAACAACGGGCTATCTTGAATTAACAAGGGAGTAGCCCATTTGGCAGCCTGCCCAGATAATAGGCTAATCATAAATCCTACCTTAGCCCGGTCGCTTGGGAAGTCTTCAGGCCTCATATATAAATAATTGGCACTGCCCCAGAAATGCCGGGAACATGTCCGTTTGCCCTGAAAATTTCTCCGGCATGGATACCCGGCTTTTCCTCAAGGGAGGGGCTGAGGGAGCAGCAGCAGGGCTTTGCAAGCTGGAAATATGATTCACCAGTTGTGTCACCTGATTTTGAAGAGTCTGGTTGCTTTGAATCAATTGATTTATCTGTTGCTGTTGCTGCTCCACCAAATGCTGCAGTTGGTTTTGATCCATCTTGGGTTAAAGATGGTTTGTGTGGCCAGAAGCAAAAATGTTATATCTCCCCTTTAATTGCAGGCGAGCAAAACAAAAAGCAGCCGTTTCAGAATTAATTCAAATCAAAAACAAACCCACACAAGAGAACGGCTGGAGTAAATTCCAATACACAGCAATAAATCCACACTCTGTCCGGCAATCCTGGCGTGGCAGTAAATCACAAGTTTGCTGCATGTCTTCACTCCCAATTAGTCACTTTGCTTCTGGAGAATTCCACCAGCCCAGCCGTGTCCTTTTATTCACTTATGAAGCATGCTGATTTCCCTAATTAATGACTAGCTCAACGCTTCCTTTCTAACTGAGTTTGTCTTCTCAGCCTCCTTCTGTTTCTGACGTCTAGCCATAAGTTCTCCAAATTTTCATCTCCACTGGAAAACTCTCTCATGCCTTCCCTGTCAGCCATTCCCGGCTGCTGATCAGATAAAGAACCAGAGGAGGTCGAAGGTCCTGACAACTCTATTACTTCAGGTCTATCTTCCCTTGTTACATCCATCTCCTCATCCTGGTTACTATCCAAATCGCTAAGCAATGCCGGCTCATATTTTGCTGCCATGTCCTCATCACTTGAACTCATATCTGCCACAGGAGCAGAATCCAAACCTGGAGCCACAACAGGTATAGGTATAGCTACAGGTATAGGTATATGTACATGTATATTTATATTTATATACATATATATTTATGTAGGTCTAGGTGTGCTCGGGTCTTTTCCCATGTAGGATTAAGAGTATCTTGGTGATGTTTCGGCGAGGTCCCACTTGCCATCCTCAGGCTGGTGCCTTTGGCTTCATGCCCGTGGAAGCAGTGTCTGATCGGAGCTGCCGTTTCTCTATAAATACTGGTGGTGGGGGTTGGTGTGCTGGGCTGGTTGGCTGCGTTGCTGCCTCTTGATTGGTTGATGTGTTGCAGCAGATCCTGTTTCCAAATCAGGACACAAGACCATGAAAGGTTGGAGAATATAGGTTTTTATTTGTGCACAAGGTTCAGAGCATTAGAATGGCAAATTCTGAACCCCTGGCTCTTCCTGAGGCGTCACTTTTATACATTTCATAACCTCAGCCTAGCCCAGGACGTTTCTTATGTTAAACTATACCAAAAAAGGAGAAGTACATATCTGTTATTTTCCAGACCCATCCTTATTCACTGAAACATGCTTACTTCCAGTTCCTTAGTTCAGCAATTTTGTGGTTTTGCACAATATTTCTATAAGAAGCAAGGTAAGGGGTCAGAGGATTTCTGGTAAATGCATATTTTGTTTTTGACCTTCCAAGCTGATTCATTCCCCCCTTTGAAACTTCACTTAAATCAGGGTCGTCTGTGTTGTCCTGATTACTGTGGAGTTTCATACATGGGGACAAGGTCTTCACAAGTTTTCAATTTCTCATATTCCCATAATGCCATAGCCCTAGCAGTAGCCTTCTTCTCTACCAACACAGAAAGACTATTGGAGATTGTTCTGACAAAGATTAATGCTGTTGCAAAAGTAGGCAATTACAAATCCTTCTCAGATGAGTTGAAGTTGGAAAAATGAACTTCCTTTAAACAATACAATTTATAGTTTGTTCCCTATGCGAAGCATATTTGCGGTTTAGGTATTATATCGAGACAGGGAAGTTTAACCAAACTGAACAGGAAACTCTTAGCTAGGCAGCTGAGCAAGAAACAGGTTGTGGTTTCTTCAACTCAGATAAGCACTTTAAACATATCAGCTTTTAAAATTGGAGACTCCTCTAGGTTATCTAATCCAACCCCCTTTTTGATACATAAAATTATTTAAAAGAATTCAATATCTTTCTACCACACACACCATCCCTAACACATTAATATCTGTTTTACTTGTTCTTATTTTCAGCCGTACGTAGAGGGTCAGCTTCCAGAGTGACACCAGTAAGGCCCCTTCTGCACCGTATGTTGCCTGCCCATTGCCGGTAGGGCAGTTATAGGGCGCTTCTTCAAGCGCACCACTCATTAGACTCACCCATGAATCCCCTAATTGACTTAAATCCCCTATATTATTTCTCAAACTAGTACATATGACAGGGGGTCTTCCAAACATCATTTCAAAAGGAGATAACCTAATTCCTTTTATTACTTTTGATTCTTTAAACTTTGATAGTACTATATCTCTTAGAAAGGGAATCAAACAGGAAAGAAACATTAGAACCCAGAATCCTAATACAGCAGACTTTGTTTAACCCTTCACCAACCCAATTTGCTACGCTCCAAAAATTTTATTAGGGCTAGCTGGTTTTGCACAATGGTATTTTCCACACTTTTCTTTTGCTAAGTTCCCAAGACTGCAGTCATTTCCTTTAAGTTTGTCATCAAATTTAATTGTATGTCCATTAGCTCCCAGAGTGCCATCCTCCACCTACGTGTAGGCCCTTCTAGAGTTTCAAGAATCCAGGGGCATCACTGGTATCTAGGGATTCAAGGGCTCCTTGCTTTCCAAGCCTGAATTCATTCCTTCAAGAGGGATTCCCCTATGTTGCTTTATGAATCTCATTACACAGGGTCCAACCCACCCAGCGGGGAGGCTAGTATAGGCATATTTTTCACATTCCCTATACATAACTACTGGGGTAATCCAGTTGCTCTTATTTGCTTCACGATTCTTACAATAACACACTAGTCACATTTTTTTTATTAGAACTTCACTCAGTCCAGTCTCATTGGGCAAAACACAATAGCCACCCACAATCCAAATTTGTTTGATTCCATTAATCTCCCATATTTGATTCCACACACACGTACACAAAACACACAAATGTCTTGTTGAAGCTATTTTAGACAATTTCTTCCCCCCTTCCTGTTGCATGGTGTTAAGGTTCTTTCAACACCTAGCTGACTTGCAGTAAATTATATATCTGCAAAAAATGCTTTCCCCTGTAATAAGTTGCATAATAAATCAGCTTATATTTCTACTAGTTATATTTTAAGCTCAGCATTTTTCCTAAATTCTTATATTTTGCTTTACAAATTAATATTCATTTACCAAATCTGGCTATTGATACTGGAGTTAGGTTTTCCCATTTAGTAGGGGCTAGTTGCAATCACACTGTTGGTCTTGGTTTTGGTTGTGTTGCTTTTTCAAGGTTCCTAAATTGTTCACATGTTCGTAGGCCACTTTGGCCGCATACAAAATTTCTCTCCTTCCCTTCTATTGAAAGTCCTCACATGTAATTTCCCAACCTCCACCATCCAAAAATTCAGTATGTACACCAGGCTCAAGACAGTTATAAGATCAGGTGAATTTAGCAGTGGGATTTGTTCTGTGGTTGTTATTTTATGTTGGGGAAATACATCGACAACTACTCAGTCCTAAATAGAAAAGGAATGTACAGTTTGTTCCCTCCAGGATTTTATCAAAACCCACTGTCCTGCCTTAAATTTATGTACAACGAAGTCCAGGTGGTGTTTGTGCAAGAACCCCTTTCTGTCTCAAAAGAGAGACTGGGACAATTCAAGAATATATGTTCTCACAATTTTGTCTGTTAACACAGTTCTAGGCAAACCCTCCTTCCCACAGTATGGGATCTGTTACGAACTAAGCAAACACATTAGTTTAAAATCCTAAATAGTTTTGCTTCCACGGCAGGCTCGTAATCCTGCACTTCTGATTGGCCCGTGAACAGTGGATCGTGATTAGTCGTTTCTGGCTGATCTGATTGGCTGACAGCGGGTCGCCGCTGATTGGATGCTCCCAGCGCGGCAAACTCAAATCATTGGTTATTGTGACAGCAGCCAGCTCTATAAAAGGAGCTGCTGCTGCCCAAGTATTTTGCTCTGTTCTGAAGTCACTAATAAAGAGTTGGAGTCACTATTCGATGCCTCATGTCCATTCTTTGCGCCCACACTCCAGACTTAACACTGGCGACGAAGGTGGGATGCGGAGACGATAGAGCTGACTAAACACTCACCGAACGCTAACAGAGCACGTGGCTGAGAGCGCACCAAGAAGTGGCAGAATGACCAGGAGGGCTATACCACCCGCTCCATTTGACCCGGCTAACGAAGACTGGGACTCGTATATAGACAGGTTCCAGATGTTCCTGGAGACCAACAATCTGAAAGATGCTACGTCTGGCAAGAAACGAGCTGTGTTCCTGACCCATTGCGGGCCCGCCATTTTTAAGATGGTGAAAGCACTTGCAAAACCAGCAGAAGTCAAGACAATGGACTGGGACACCCTTGCCCCAATCCTCCGGGCCCATTATGCACCGGCAGTGCCAACACTCATCAGGAGACATGAGTTTTATCAGAGGGACCAACGGGAAAGCGAAAGTGTTGGAGACTTCATCGCTGACCTCAGGAACCTGGGGGGACTCTGTGGCTTCGCAAATCTCGAGGAAGCCATGAGAGATCAAATTGTTCTGGGCCTAAAAGACCCCACGACCCAGAGCAAGATTATGGCGATGGGAGACATCGCCTCGCAGATGTCATCGCCGATGCTACTGCAGCAGAAGCAACCAGGAATTCAGCCGCTCAAATGCGCCGGCGAGCGAACGTACCGCAACCCCAACTTCTCTCCAGTGACACTATGCCTTTCTCCGAGAGGCACACAACGACCACTCACCATGAGGACCTCGAATCCTCATCAGAAAGCGAGGAAGAGGAGGTCAACAGACTCAGGTCAGAATGCGACCAGCGAGACCAGCGAAATCGTAAGCCTCCGTGCCAATGTGCTGGATGCGGGGAAATCACCAGCAATCAGACTGCAAATTCCTAGACGCACTCTGCCGTTCCTGTGGGAAGAGGGGCCACATCGCAAAGGTCTGCAGAAGCAAGTGAGGGTCCAGCCCAACCAGAAGAGAAAATAGTTTCCGGCAGACAACAGGCACCTCACCAGTAAATCGGGACTGCCTAAACAATCAATGGAACCACCACTACAGAAATCGAGCACCTGCCACTTCATCCAGATGAGAAGAGGCACGTCAGACCATCACCATCGGCCACGCTTCATCCCTTGATGCAAGGAAGATCCGAGTGAAGGTCGCCATTGAGAATCAACCATGTGTTATGGAAGTCGACTCTGGGTCGTCCCTATCCATGATCTCCTGGAAAACCTTCAAACAGCTGATCCCTGACATCCGTCGCCAGGACCTCAGCACTCAAAAAATCATATTGAAAGACTACTAAGGAAACAGAATTCCGGTTGCCAATTCCAGCCACGTCTGAGTATCCTTAAAAACCACACCGCAACCCTACCTCTGACCATCATCGATCGAGATCGGCCCAGCCTGCTAGGCTTGCAGTGGTTCGCGCCATTAGGAATTGAACTAGCTGGCATCAACCAGACCGGAAGTGATGACTGGGAAGCGGCCCTCGTCCAGGAATTCCAGGACATGTTCACCGAGAAGCTAGGCAAGTACAAGGGATCCCCCATATCATTTAACCTCAGCCCGGAGGTTGCGCCCATTCGCCTTAAGCCTCGTCGAGTGCCCTTTGCACTCAAGCCAAAGATTGATGAACAACTGGACAAATTAATAGCCCAGGGTGTGTTGGAACCGATTGACCATGCCCGATGGGAGACCCCAATCATAACCCCCATAAAACATGATGGATCTTTGAGAATTTGTGGGGATTACCGGGCCACCCTAAATCACGCGCTCCAGCAGAGTGCTTACCCTGTACCTGTGGTCCAACTCCTTCTTCATTCCCTGGGAGGTGGGAAAATATTCGCAAAATTGGACCTAGCTCAGGCGTACCAGCAGTTGCCCGTAGATGCACAGACTGCTGAGGCCCAAACTATAGTCACACACAGAGGGGCATTCAAGTGTAATAGACTTCAATTCGGAGTGAGTGTAGCACCTGGCATTTTCCAAAGTTTGATGGAAAGATTGCTACAAGTCATAAAAGGGGTCGTGCCCTACTTCGATGATGTCTTGATAGCTGCCCCCACTAAAAGCCTATTAGAAAAATGACTCAGAATGGTTCTCCAGAAATTTAAAGACGCTGGCCTGAAGGTCAAGAAGGACAAGTGCCAATATGTACGGAGAGGGTTGAATTCCTGGGGTACCTTCTTGACAAACAGGGAATTCACCCTACTGAGAAAAAACTGACTGCAATAAAAAACGCCCCAAGACCTAGAAATAAAACAGACCTCCAAGCCTTCCTGGGACTCATTAATTTTTATAACATCTTCTTGCCTCAGAAGGCGACTGTTGCTGAACCCCTGCATAGGCTCCTCGACAAGAAGGCGTCCTGGGTCTGGGGACATCGGGAAGAGCGAGCCTTTCAGCAAGTAAAGGACCTTTTAACTTCAGATGCTGTATTGATACAATATAACGAGACTTTACCCTTAACTGTCACCTGCGATGCCTCACCGTTTGGGGTAGGAGCCATCCTGAGCCACGTCCTGCCAAACGGTACTGAGGCACCAATTGCGTTTTTTTCAAGAACTTTATCTAAAACTGAGAGAAACTATAGCCAACTTGATAAAGAGGCTCTCGCTATTGTGACTGCGATCAAACGATTCCATGAGTATGTATATGGAAGACCCTTTTCCATAATTACCGATCACAAACCATTACTTGGCATTTTAGCGGGAGACAAACCAACGCCCCTCATCTTATCGCCAAGAATGACACGTTGGTCAGAGTTTTTAGCCGCATACGATTACCAACTGCTACACTGCCTGGGGAAAGCCATTCCCCATGCTGACGCCTTGAGTCGCTCGCCGCTACCCGAAGTCATAGACGACCCAGTTCCAACCCTAGCTACGCTACAAATCGAAACCCTTCCTTCACCACCACTGACTGCACAAGACATCACCTTGGAAACAAGGAAGGATCCTTGTTTGGCACGAGTCCTCAGCTGGTTGGAAAGAGGTTGGCCTGACAACGAACCCAACAACAACTTCAAACCATTCAAAAACCGACAGACAGAGCTTTTCTCACAAAGAGGATGCGTCTTGTGGGGAGACAGAGTCGTCATTCCAGAGCGGCTACAACATAAAGTTCTGAAACTACTGCACGACGGACACCCTGGCATCATGCGAATGAAGGCACTAGCGAGGAGCTACGCTTGGTGGCCAGGTATAGATAAGCAAATAGAAACCTGGGTGGCCACTTGCAACAAGTGTCAGGAAACTCGCTCAGCCCCACCAAAAGCTCGGCCAACTGAATGGGAAACGCCCCGGGGTCCCTGGTCCCATATCCACATCGATTTTGCAGGACCTACCAAGGGGCATACATTTCTCATAACTGTGGATGCCTATTCCAATTGGCTTGAGGTCCACAAAATGAAGAGCACCACCACAGAAGCAGTCGTTAAAAAACTAAATAGACTATTCGCTACGCACGGGTTGCCAGATGTCCTGGATTCAGATAATGGACCCCAATTCACTGCTCTTGCATTTGAACAGTACCTAGCAAACCGGGGGATACGCCACGCCTTAACATCGCCAGCTCACCCTGCGGCCAATGGCAGGGCTGAGCAAATGGTCCAATTCATAAAGAAGGTGAAGACCTCGCTCCTGAAGCATTACCTCCCTATAAAGCCATCACCCGCACCAGAAACCACTTTTAAAGCTGCTGTTACATCAGTAACCGTGAGTAAACCTGAGCCCAAAAAACAAGCCCAAAAACGCTAGATTCTGAAGCCGGTGGAGACCATATATTCCTGCTAACAGATCCGGAGCTCCTTCCCCAGAGAAACAAAGCCCTCTCCTTCACTCGAGCCTGCCTACAGCGAACAAATAACCTACCTTCACTTCATTTGAATCTCTCACACAGCTGATAGAAGTTGTCTTCCACACCAGACAATGCATTTCTTTTAATATCCCCCACGCAGTTTTCACATCTGTTAGCTGGCAGAAAAAAGAAATAAACAAGGAGGGAGGAAAAAGCCCCGAGGCTCGTACCCGAAGAGGGCCCCTCCTTCCGAACTAAGAAGATACTAGGCGTGGCTAGATCAAAGCTGTGGCTGAAGTAAAAGGAAAGGAGCGATCTTGCAACAGCGCGCTTAATCCTAGTGGAAAATCACTCCAATTTCTGCAGTGGAATTTTCCTTGGAAAGTGGAACTCTAAGGAGGAAAATAGCTGCGATTAACGATCTGGAGTTACTACCAGATTTAGTTGGAAGTAAATGACAGATCGGATAAGTTAACCCAAGCCACGTGACTGTATTTTCTTCTACTACTCAACTTGAACAGCTTACGAAAGTTTTACACTATTTCAAAAACCCTCTGAGCATCATATTACAGTCTTTTGTTTACAGAGTAATAGCAATCTACTATTACAAAGAGCAATAATTTCCTCTCAGTCAACAACAGCATTAACCCTTTCCTTGCAGACTCTTAATACTACCTCATTACTTTAATCAAACACTGATTAACTCATTACCTCAAAACTTACAACTTTTCTTCCTCATCACCTATATCAACGGTTAGATAATCAATTTCTATAAAATATTTTATTAATGGTTCAATTGATTTATTGTCCTAATTGATTAGTGTGACTAGAGTGTTTAGTGCAAATAGTGTGATTACTGACTAGTTGAAAAGATCAAGATTCATGTAATTTAATTGAATAGTAAAATCAATGATTTAGTGAATTTAAATGAACAGTGTGATTAATGATTAGTGTAATTAATTGATTAGTGTTTAGAATATTTAATTGATTAGGCTGATTGTTGCCCAGAAATATTATCTGACTAGAGAGATTACTGCAATTGAGTGGTTGGTGTGATATTAGCTATATAGATTACCTAAAACTGTTTCTTTAAATAATTCAATCAACATACTATCTTACCATGTCAAAAAAAAAATCCAATGCCAAACCACAACCTAAAGAGAACATAATCCCCACCAATGAACCACAAGACCCCACCAATGAACCTCATTACTTTAATCAAATACTGATTAACTCATTACCTCAAAACTTACAACTTTTCTACCTCATCACCTATATCAACGGTTAGATAATCAATTTCTATAAAATATTTTATTAATGGTTCAATTGATTTATTGTCCTAATTTATTAGTGTGACTTAAATGCCTTAAATGCTACAAAAATCTAGAGGATAATGAAAACTCCATCAAATGTTCTCTGTGTAAGAAATACACTCATCATGACTGCTTGGGATTAACCAAGCAATTTATTCAATACCTGGAATCATCCAATGAGTTTCCATATTACTGCAAATCATGCAAACCCAAACTGGATCTGTTGGAAAGAATTGATACCATTGAAACCATAGTAGCATCCCTGGACGCCGTAAAAGAAAGAATATCCAACCTTGATAAAAAAGAAACAACGCAAAAACCTGAACTTCCAATAGCTACAAACCACATCTCTACCCAACAACCACAACCCAATCCAAAACCTAATCCACAAAAAAACACAACCCAGACAAATATTGATATCCCAATCCTCATCAGAGAAGCTATTGAGCGTGAACGGAAACGTCCAAACGCCATCTTATTTGGTCTAGAGGTCACCAATAACAATGATGACATCACAACTGTCCGAAACATCATCAGGGATTATCAAGCATCAACCATCTCCGCTGATGAAATACTTGACATTTCACACATTGGCCGAGAGCTCAATAACAGTGATGGCTCTGTGGCCCCACGCCTGTGCAGAGTCATTTGCAAAAATGAATCAAGCAAACGTAAATTCATTTATACTATAAACTCACTCGCCAAAACCAACACCAACCATAAGAACCTCCGTTGTCGCCCTGACCTAACCATACAGCAACGTGCCCGCTCCCGTGTACTCCGCATTGAACTCAAAAACCGTCTAGACAATGGAGAGAAGGACCTGTACATTGACTACCATGCTGACTGTATCAAAAGTAAGCCACACAACCCAATACTCAGCTTTTACCCTCAACCACAACCCTACCTCAACCGATCCACCATCACCCAAGACTAGGCACGCACGCCCCAACTACCTCAATTCCAACTACTGCCGGCCTTAAATGCAAACTACTCAATGCAAGAAGCCTCGTGAATAAAATACCTGAATTTCTCATCCTACTAAATATGGCTAACTTCGACATTATATTTCTCTGTGAAACATGGCTCAATGCATCTCTCCCCGACTCCATTACCACAGTAAGAGACTATCATGTTTACCGATCAGATCGTGAAAATCGTCGAGGAGGTGGTGTTGCTATCTTCTATAAAAATCCTTACATCTAAAAAATATCCAAGTTACCCAGGAGCTTGCTCTTCCTGAGACCATCATCTGTGAACTATCCTTAAATATCACAATTCGATTCTTACTATGTTACAGAGCACCTGATTATGACATCGAACATGTAAACAAGCTAAATACATTACTAACATGGGCTGTATCCTGCCCATACCCTTTTATCTTTCTTGGTGATTTCAATCTACCTCATATTGACTGGACCCTAAATGATTGTACAACTGAAATCATACACACAACCTTCTACAATGCTATTACAAATCTGGGACTGGAACAACTAGTAACCAACAACACTAGACTAAACAACTGCCTCGATCTCATCTTCTGCAATAGTTTGAATTTAATTTATGGACTACAAACTAAAGAACCCTTTTCCAGCAGTGACCACAATATGATTGACTTTTGTCTCAACATACGTCCACACAAAAATCACCACAATGATGTAATCCCCAATTGTAACTTCAAAAAAGGCAACTATGATCTTATAGACAACGATCTCTCATCCCTTGATTGGCAATCTCTATTCACTGGATGCAATACTGTTGAAGACCATTACAACATATTTTTACTTGAAGTCAAAAGAGTCATCAAACTATATGTACCAACAACAACTCCCAAAACAAAACAAAAAAACAGATTACCCATAACAATAAGGAAACTTCAATCCCAAAAGAGATCACTCTGGCGGAAAAACAAATCTGGTCACGTTGCCAATTTCAAAAGCCGATACAAAAATTTATGCCACCAGATAAAGACCGAATGCATCAATTATCACATTAAACAAGAGGAAAACCTTCTAAGCACCAATTCCACCTGTGCTTTTTACAATTTTGTAAACAACAAACTAAAAGACTCAAGGTCTATCCCACCCTTGATAGGGACCTGATGGTAAAGACTGCAACGACGACACCATTAAAGCCAACATCTTTAACACATTCTTCAGCTCAGTATTTGTAAACAGCAATGGATCATGCCCAGTATTTCCTAGCCGTACCACAGATAACAACAATGATCTAATACATATCGATTTCACAGAAGACAATGTTGAAAAAGCACTACGCAATCTAAAACCATCTCTATCTATTGGACTGGATGGAATATGTGCCTACTTCTTAAAAAAGCTATCCACTGCCATAGCCAAACCTCTAAGCATAATCTTTGAAAAATCTTTCAGGACCAGCTCCTTGCCTAACCTATGGTCACAAGCCACAGTCATCCCCATCTTCAAAAAGGGAGACCCAAGCCTAGTTGAAAATTACAGGCCAATCTCCTTATGCTGCGTCACCTGTAAAGTCATGGAATCAATTATTAACCAATCCATCATCCTCCACTTAGAGACAAATAACCTACTCTCCAATAAAGAATTTGGTTTCAGAAAAAAACTATCCTGTAATCTGCAACTCTTACACTGCAAAAACATATGGACGACACAACTCGACCAGGGCAAAGCAATAGACACAATCTACATAGACTTCTGTAAAGCCTTTGATTCAGTGGTACACGACAAACTACTCCTAAAAATAAAATCCTATGGTATCTCTGGACAACTGAATAACTGGATAGAAGCATTCCTGGCAAACAGACAACAAATGGTCAAAATTGGGAGCGTCCTATCAAATTCAGTACCTGTCAATAGTGGTCTCCCCCAAGGCAGTGTTCTAGGACCAACTCTCTTCATACTCTACCTAAATGACCTCTGTGATCATATTAAGAGCAATTGCGTTCTCTTCGCTGATGATGTAAAGCTGTTCAATACCACAGACAATAATGCTACCCTACAAAAAGATCTTGACTATGTATCAGAATGGTCAAACAAATGGCAACTTCAAATCTCAACAAATAAATGCTCTGTCTTACATATTGGCAAAAAAAATCAGAAAATAAAATACAAGCTGAATAGTCAAGATCTTGTTGATGACCCAAGCTCTGTAAAGGACCTTGGAATACTCACCTCTAATGATCTAAGTGCTAGAGCCCACTGCAACTACATAGCCAAAAAGGCATTAAGAGTTGTTAACCTAATCCTACGTAGCTTTTTCTCTGGTAATATCACACTACTAACCAGAGCATACAAAACATTTGCTAGACCAATACTCGAATACAGTTCATCAGTCTGGAACCCACATTACGTATCTGATATTAACACAATTGAGAAAGTCCAGAAATATTTCACAAGAAGAGTTCTCCACTCCTCTACTCGTTGTAGAATACCTTATGCCACCAGACTTGAAATTCTTGAACTAGAAAACCTTGAATTACGCCGTCTTCGGTCTGATTTAAGCATGGTATATAAAATCATACATTGCAATGTCCTACCTTTCAATGAATACTTCAGCTTCAACCATAACAACACAAGAGCACACGATAGATACAAACTCAAAGTTAACCGCACCAAACTTGATTGCAGGAAATACGACTTCAGCAATAGAGTGGTCAATGTCTGGAATACTCTACCCGACTCTGTAGTTTCTTCCCCAAACCCCAAAAACTTTAACCTTAGACTGTCTACTATTGACCTCACCCCTTTCCTAAGAGGTCTGTAGGGGGGCGTGCATAAGTGCACCAACGTGCCTACCGTCCCTGTCCTATTGTTTCTCTTATTCTACTTTTATTTTTCTTATATGTACCCATTTCATGTATTCACAACTATGTATACACTTATACTTATTATCTTTTAAACAATTGGCAAATCAAATAAATAAATAAATAAATAAAATAAAACTTTACACAAGATGGAGCAAGGGGACATCGATGATAAGGTGACCAGGATGCTCCTCCTCCAACATATCACCCCAAACAGCACCACAAACAAAACCCCAGCCAAACTCTTGATGGGCCGGAAACTTCGCTCACATCTTGACCGTCTACATCCTGCCTACACGCCGGAAAAGCCCCTGGGGTCCAGCAGCCGGTATCGCACGTTCAAGGTAGGCGACCCAGTTTTTGCAAAAAACTTCTCTGGTGACCCATTGTGGGTCCCCGCTACCATAACTCAACTTACGGGCCCCGCTCCTACCGACACAAACTGCTGATGGAAAAATGTGGAAGCGCCACATCGACCAACTTCGCTCCAGACTGGCACCTACTCCCGTCACAAGCCCTGAACCTCAAACCTGGGGGAAGGTAAATCGAGGGGGTTGGAAAAGAGCTAGCATACGACCCAGTACCCGAAACCCAGAAATCAGCACAACCAACCCTGGGATATTCACCTTTCAAAGGAGAGCTGGACCAGATGATTGCCTCGCCACAAAGCAGCACTGCGACAGCAGCAAATCCAAGGAATCCGGATGACAGCCTTGACGGAAGCAGGGATGACAACCCTGAGTCGCCCAACGAAGAGGTTGGACCAGCCTTGCCGCTGAGTTCAGTGAACAGCCCATCGGAACCAGAGTCAGGACAAGGACTGGTGGAGCAACGCAGATCAGGTAGACAGGTGAAACGACCTGCTTACTTGCGAGAATACATCACCCCACCCCTCAGATGGAACCTAGGGGGGAGGGGTGTTACAAACTAAGCAAACGCGTTAGTTTAAAATCCTAAATAGTTTTGCTTCCACGGCAGGCTCGTAATCCTTCACTTCTGATTGGCCCGCGAACAGCGGATCGTGATTGGTCGTTTCTGGCTGATCTGATTGGCTGACAGCGGGTCGCCGCTGATTGGATGCTCCCAGCACGGCAAACTCAAATCATTGGTTATTGTGACAGCAGCCAGCTCTATAAAAGGAGTTGCTGCTGCCCAAGTATTTTGCTCTGTTCTGAAGTCACTAATAAAGAGTTGGAGTCACTATTCGATGCCTCGTCTCTGTTCCTTGCGCCCACACTCCAGACTTAACAGGATCCCCAACAACATCCCATCTCTCCTTCCACTACTTTGGCACTTCCATCTATAAAGTAGTGCTACACAATCATGTTGGTCCCCTTCACTCATTCCCCCTCTCATCAAGATTAATGTGTTATTTTCAATTGCCTAACAGTCCCTAAAACTTTCTGAAGTCTCTCTTAGTTCCTCAATTCTAGCAGGAGTTATTTTTCTACTCCCTGCACTAAACAAGTGTCCAAGATATTTGACCTCTCTCTCTACATACTATAATTTTAAATTTGATGTGGCATGGATTGATTTTTATTTTGTTTTTTATTTTGAAATTCGAATTCTGGCTAATGTGGCATCCCAGAGGGATTATGCTTCAAGATGTCCAGGATGTCCCAGTATCCACTAAAAATTCAATTTCGCAATTTCTTGGTCCCACGTGCAATTTTATCCAGTGTTCTTGGTGGAATCTCAGATGCAATGACTCCTGACATATTTTATTTTTCCGTCATCTAATTTTCTCTGTTCCTCTCTCTCTCTCTAGCTTTAGTAAATCACACACGTTTCTCCATGAGAGCTTTCTCATTTCCTCAAACAGGCAATTTCTTTATATGAAAGTACTCTCCTTTTAATCTGGGATGGGGGTCAACACAGAGACATTTACACCAATGTTATTTTTTTTTCTTTTCATTATCAACGTATTCACACATTTATACTGTAATCTTTCTTCAGCAATGGGTTGTTGCCACTTCCCTTTTTCTTGAGTCAGGACTCCAAGAGCCATATTATTCTTTGAGTCCACATACAAATTGAAAGATTTCTCATGGTTGGGAAGTCCCATAACAGAGATGCTAATTATTTTTAAGTCTCAAAAACCTGTTTTTGTTCACATGTCCAAACAAAGGGTTCCCTTTCTCCCCCCTTTGTGGACTCACAGAGTGATTTGGATAGCAGGGCAAAATTTTCACAATAGACTGCTGCTTAAAAAAACTCCTGCCAGTTGGTTCTGCAATTCAGCACACAACTTCCTTTTTCTCATGTCCTATAGCTCTGTGGCCCTAACTTATAGTATAACCTAAGTATTTAACTTGAGATTTCACTAATTGGGCTTTCTTTCTTATTGTTTTAGTGAACTTCTCACTTTTACTTGACATTACACTCATTGTTAAGCACGAGATTTTTACTACCTGTCTCTGCCCTGGGTGTTCTGTCCCTTATCTTTCTAGTTTGGATCTCCCAGACAATGCTGGCTTATTTTTAAAGATCAAGATCTATAGAGACCTTCTTTCACACCTCGTTTGCACCTGGCCAGGGCTCTCGTGAGCAAGTTCGAACTCCACTTTTCTTTTTAAAGACAATTTTTACTGTTTAATGTGTCCCCATGGGCTCCCTGGAGAACACGGCCCTAATCTTACCAGTTCCAGATAAAAACTCCTATGCCTGTTTCCAAATATAACACTAACCTCACCTATTTCTCAGTCCTTAAGGAGTTTCACATATTTTCTTCTTTAGCCAAAAGTATTTTACTATCTGCTGGGGGCTCAGGACCCAACCTACATTTGCTTGTTTCCCCCAGATGATCCTACCTGTATTGTGGTTCCTCAATTATGTATTTTGCCATCTTTCAATGCACAAATTTATTGTTCTGTTTTTACTTAAACTTTTAGTCCAAGGGAGTAGGTTTTCCTCACTCCACTGGCTCAATAACTACTCTAAAGGGTATTTTCCATGCTTCACGTGGTTAGAGTCACCCCTAAGGGTTCACTCTACCTCCTGCAGCAAGAAAGTTAGCTGCAACAACTACAAGAATTCCACATTCTTGTCGAGATTCCCTAACCTATGTAAGTGCCCCTTCTATAACCTTGCCTTCCCCGGCTTCCTCCCAGGGGTCTTTGGAGGCCCCTCTGAAAATGCCCTCCTCTTCCACCTGGTCCCTTTTCCTTATTCCTTTCAGGACATTCACCCTTCCAATGTCCTTCCTTTTTATAAAGGGCGCATTGGTTGTGTCCTAACCCTGGCCTGCTGCCCCTCAGCAGACTAATTCCCTTACCCTTAGGGGTCCATAGCTGCCGCCATTAGCTCAGCTTTTCGTTGCATTTTTTTGGTCTTTCTTTCGCTCCTCCTCCATTTCCCTGTTCACAAAGTCTTTCCTTGCCACTTCCATGAGCTCACTCATGGGCTTACCTAGGGCTCCCCTCAAGCCGTTGCAATTTATGCCGTATTTATTTATTTATTTATTTGATTTGCCAATTGTTTACAAGATAGTAAGTATAAGTGTATACATAGTTGTGGATACATGAAATGGGTACATATAAGAAAAATAAAAGAATAAGAGAAACAATAGGACAGGGACGGTAGGCACGTTGGTGTGCTTATGCACGCCCCTACAGACCTCTTAGGAAAGGGGTGAGGTCAATAGTAGACAGCCTAACGTTAAAGTTTTTGGGGTTTGGGGAAGAGACTACAGAGTCGGGTAGAGTATTCCAGACATTGACCACTCTATTGCTGAAGTCGTATTTCCTGCAATCAAGTTTGGTGCGGTTTACTTTGAGTTTGTATCTATTGCGTGCTCTTGTGTTGTTATGGTTGAAGCTGAAGTATTCATTGACGGGTAGGACATTGCAATGTATGATTTTATATACCATGCTTAAGTCAGACCGAAGACGGCTTAATTCAAGGTTTTCTAGTTCAAGAATTTCAAGTCTGGTGGTATAAGGTATTCTATAACGAGTAGAAGAGTGGAGAACTCTTCTTGTGAAATATTTCTGGACTTTCTCAATTGTGCTAATATCAGATACGTAATGAGGGTTCCAGACTGATGAACTGTATTCGAGTATTGGTCTAGCAAATGTTTTGTATGCTCTGGTTAGTAGTGTGATATTACCAGAGAAAAAGCTACGTAGGATTAGGTTAACAACTCTTAATGCCTTTTTGGCTATGTAGTTGCAGTGGGCTCTAGCACTTAGATCATTAGAGGTGAGTATTCCAAGGTCCTTTACAGAGCTTGAGTCATCAACAAGTTCTTGACTATTCAGCTTGTATTTTATTTTCTGATTTTTTTTGCCAATATGTAAGACAGAGCATTTATTTGTTGAGATTTGAAGTTGCCATTTGTTTGACCATTCAGATACATAGTCAAGATCTTTTTGTAGGGTAGCAGTATTGTCTGTGGTATTGAACAGCTTTACATCATCAGCGAAGAGGATGCAATTGCTCTTAATATGATCACAGAGGTCGTTTATGTAGAGTATGAAGAGAGTTGGTCCTAGAACACTGCCCTGAGGGGAGACCACTATTGACAGGTACTGGATTTGATAGGACGCTCCCGATTTTGACCATTTGTTGTCTGTTTGATAGGAATGCTTCTATCCAGTTATTCAGTTGTCCAGAGATACCATAGGATTTTATTTTTAGGAGTAGTTTGTCGTGTACCACTGAATCAAAGGCTTTACAGAAGTCTATGTAGATTGTGTCTATTGCTTTGCCCTGGTCGAGTTAAGTGTCGTCCATATGTTTTTGCAGTGTAAGAGTTGCAGATTACAGGATAGTTTTTTTCTGAAACCAAATTCTTTATTGGAGAGTAGGTTGTTTGTCTCTAAGTGGAGCATGATGGATTGGTTAATAATTGATTCCATGACTTTACAGGTGACGCAGCATAGGGAGATTGGCCTGTAATTTTCAACTAGGCTTGGGTCTCCCTTTTTGAAGATGGGGATGACTGTGGCTTGTGACCATAGGTTAGGCAAGGAGCTGGTCCTGAAAGATTTTTCAAAGATTATGCTTAGAGGTTTGGCTATGGCAGTGGATAGCTTTCTTAAGAAGTAGGCACATATTCCATCCGGTCCAATAGATAGAGATGGTTTTAGGTTGCGTAGTGCTTTTTCAACATTGTCTTCTGTGAAATCGATATGTATTAGATCATTGTTGTTATCTGTGGTACGGCTAGGAAATACTGGGCATGATCCATTGCTGTTTACAAATACTGAGCCAAGAATGTTTTAAAGATGTTGGCTTTTATGGTGTCGTCGCTGCAGTCTTTACCATCAGGTCCTATCAAGGGAGGGATGGACCTTGAGTCTTTTAGTTTGTTGTTTACAAAATTGTAAAAAGCACAGGTGGAATTGGTGCTTAGAAGGTTTTCCTCTTGTTTAATGTGATAATTGGTGCATTCGGTCTTTATCTGGTGGCATAAATTTTTGTATCGGTTTTTGAAATTGGCAACGTGACCAGATTTGTTTTTCCACCAGAGTGATCTCTTTTTGGATTGAAGTTTCCTTATTGATATGGGTAATCTGCTTTTTCTTTTGTTTTGGGAGTTGTTGTTGGAACATATAGTTTGATGACTCTTTTGACTTCAAGTAAAAATATGTTGTAATGGTCTTCAACAGTATTGCATCCAGTGAATAGAGATTGCCAATGAAGGGATGAGAGATCGTTGTCTATAAGATCATAGTTGCCTTTTTTGAAGTTACACTTGGGGATTACATCATTGTGGTGATTTTTGTGTGGACGTATGTTGAGAGACAAAAGTCAATCATATTGTGGTCACTACTGGAAAGGGTTCTTTAGTTTGTATTCCGTAAATTAAATTCAAACTGTTGCAGAAGATGAGATCGAGGCAGTTGTTTAGTCTAGTGTTGTTGGTAACTAGTTGTTCCAGTCCCAGATTTGTAGTAGCATTATAGAAGGTTGTGTGTATGATTTCAGTTGTACAGTCATTTAGGGTCCAGTCAATATGAGGTAGATTGAAATCACCAAGAAGGATAAAAGGGTATGGGCAGGATGCAGCCCATGTTAGTAATGTATTTAGCTTGTTTACATGTTCGATGTCATAATCAGGTGCTCTGTAACATAGTAAGAATCGAATTGTGATATTTAAGGATAGTTCACAGATGATGGTTTCAGGAAGGCAAGCTCCTGGGTAACTTGGATATTTTTTAGATGTAAGGATTTTTTATAGAATATAGCAACACCACCTCCTCGACGATTTTCACGATCTGATCGGTAAACATGATAGTCTCTTGCTGTGGTAATGGAGTCAGGAGAGATGCATTGAGCCATGTTTCACAGACAAATATAATGTCGAAGTTAGCCATATTTAGGAGGATGAGAAATTCAGGTATTTTATTCACGAGGCTTCTTGCATTGAGTAGTTTGCATTTAAGGCCGGCAGTAGTTGGAATTTAGGTAGTTGGGGCGTGCGTGCTCAGTCTTGTGTGATGGTGGATCGGTTGAGGTAGGGTTGTGGTTGAGGGTAAAAGCTGAGTATTGGGTTGCGTGGCTTACTTTTGATACAGTCAGCATGGTAGTCAATGTACAGGTCCTTCTCTCCATTGTCTAGACAGTTTTTGAGTTCGATGCGGAGTACACGGGAGCGGGCACGTTGCTGTATGGTTAGGTCAGGGTGGCAATGGAGGTTCTTATGGTTGGTGTTGGTTTTGGCGAGTGAGTTTATAGTATAAATGAATTTACGTTTGCTTGATTCATTTTTGCAAATGACCCTGCACAAGCGTGGATGTTGCCACAGAGCCGCTCTATTTTTGAGCTCTCGTCGATGCGGAAATGTCAAGTATATCTGTGGCACTTTGTGAAATACTAACTGATGAACCTTTACTGCTGTAGGGATATCTAGTGTGCCTATGGGAGGCCACCCTAGCCCAAATGTTGGCCACTCACCCTCACAGAACACCTGCAGTTTATGCCTGCTCCATTCAAGGCCATAGTCCTGAGATTCATATGCTTCCTTAAAGTGTTTTAGCATACACCCCAATGGGGTTAGGGGCACAGTCACCAATGGAAACCGCAGTAGTCATTCACTTCAGTCACTCCTGACAGATCGCCAGAACAGGGTAGTCTCGGGAAGTCCCTCAGATTCAAAGGACCGATGGCACCTGGGATGTTCCCTTCAACTCACCCAGTCGCTGGCACCCGGGGTGGACCCTCCAGCCTCAGTGCTCCTTGTGTCCCGGTGGAGTCACCATAAATGTTGCAGCAGATCCTGTTTCCAAATCAGGACACAAGGCCACGAAAGGTTGGAGAATACAGGTTTTTATTTGTGCACAAGGTTCAGAGCATTAGAATGGCAAATTCTGATCCCCTGGCTCTTCCTGAGGCATCACTTTTATACATTTCATAACCTCAGCCTAGCCCGGGTTGATTCTTATGTTAAACTATACCAAAAAAGGAGAAGTACATATCTGTTATTTTCCAGACCCATCCTTATTCACTGAAACATGCTTACTTCCAGTTCCTTAGTTCAGCAATTTTGTGGTTTTGCACAATATTTCTATAAGAAGCAAGGTAAGGGGTTAGAGGATTTCTGGTAAATGCATATTTTGTTTTTGACCTTCCAAGCTGCTTCAGATGGAATTGATGTTGGTATAATGGGCTGTGTGATGGCCTTGTGAGTTTTGTTGTGGAGATATCCTGGATCTTGTGTTGTAATCTCCTGGGTCCTTTTTTTTTTAGTGATCTTTTTCCATTAGTCTCTCGTGTTTAATGGCTTGGGTAATGGGTTGTGTGATGGGCTTGCAAGTTCTTTTGTTGTGGTATCCTGGGTCCCGCATTGTAATCTCCTGGGTCATTTGACACAGGAGCAAATGACCCAGGATATCACAGCACAAGACCAAGGATACCACAGCAATAAATCTCACAAGGTCATCACACAATCCATTACTCAAGCTCTTACTACACAGGAGGCTAATGGAAAAGAGATCAAAACACAAATATGAGATTCCATATTTTGGAATGTTTTCCTGTTCTTGCTACAATTTCAGACCAAAGAAATGGATGTGCTAAGCTGGTTTACTCCCTAATAACCTTTGCAGAGTGAATAAGACTTGAAACCCTCAAATATGTTGCTTAAAAGGGAAAATAAACTATAAATACAAATCCAAAGTTGTCATACTTTTTGACTTAGGAAAATCAGCCCCACAATGTCCACTTTGAAAAGCATGTAAATATTTAACGAAAAGCAACACTTCCCTGTATTAATAATTAAACATCTCTGTCTTGACTATCATAAGGACTTGCCCATCTTCTCAAATTTGTTGCAAAGAAACTATAATGTCATTGAAGAGGATATCTGCTATATTAGGAAAAGAGGAATAGAGTTTGAAGAAATAAAGAAAAGTAACAGACATGGAGCTACAACTATGATGCTATGACTTCCTGTCTAATCCTAATGAAATCCACTCTAACCCAATAGAAATGAAGCATTGCTGTTGAACGAGAGATGGGGTGGAATGATTATCCTTGAAACAAGTACAAATGTGGTACCCCTTTGGTAAATTGGTTTTGATAAATGAAGCAGCAGTAGAAATAGGAATAGCACTTATTTATTGATCTATGATGATTTACAACTCTAAGCTGTTTACTATGTCAGCATATTGCCTCCAACAACCTGGATCCTCATTTCACCGATGTCAGAAGGATGGAAGGCTAACTCAATGTTGAACCTGTCATGACTGAAATCCTAGCAGTGGGCAGAGTTTGCTCACAATATGCATTCTAACCACTGTGCTTCCAGGGAAAAAGCCATGCAGTGCTCACTGTACAGAGTAATATAAGCAGGAGTGGGATTCTACCTTGTCAGACTAATTCTATAGAACCCATTGTTATGATTCTGCCCAGTTCAGGGAACCAGGAAATCACACCACTGGCTGGTCTGCCCCTCCCCTCCCCGCCCACTCATTCCTTACCTGGCATGTGTGCCATCAAACTTGCCTGCATTTGGTAAGTTGCTATTTTTCCCTTCCCCTTCCCCTCCCCCGGACCATCAGCTGTTTTGCTGTGCCAGGAGATTTACATTAGCTAGAAAGCTGGAAATGGTTGGATTTCTTGCTTTCTAGCTAATCTAAAAGCAGAGCTGAACCTTCCTTAGAACTGAAGCTTCTATTTTTCAGTGCAGACTCGGGCAGCAGATTGCAGAATGGTAGATCTCTGAGTGAATCTGTGATTCTGGGAGCAACTCAATCTACCTGCCTGCTTTGCCTGTTTTTGGGTAAAAGTTGCTCTTAAAAAATAATAATAATTAATATTTACACAAATGTTTATAATATTTATATACAAGCCATGCCCAGCCAGTCACATGAACACCAAGCCACGCCCACAAATTAGGCCATGCCCACAGAACTAGTTGTTAATAAATTTGAATCTCACCCCTGAATATAAGCCAATGCTGCTCCATTTATATTCCTTCTTTACAAATATATATTCAATGTCCTCAGTCCTGAAGCTCTGTCCCTGCAGGAGGATTGAGGCAGGGACAATATTGGTCAAGAGGTAACTGTGTAGCAAATCTCCTAAAATGTAGCTATGAGAATAAATTCTCTACTGTGTTGATACAGATTTCAGAAGTTGTGGAATTATTCAAGACTTTATTTTACGTACTATAAAATAAATCTTCCCTTTCTCCTATCACTCGCAGGAAAACAAGAAAAAAGCATGTCTGGCATGAGTTTTCTTATGATGTAAAAATTATGTGCAAATCACATGTGTAAGTTCTTTCTGAAAAATCTCCAAGTGAACGAACTCAGGGGTTCTTTTATCCCAATCAATATGTAAATCAGGGCCCAATTTGTGAGAAGGCCTGGGGAGTCCCTCTGTCTCTCCTGCCAAGCCTCTGGATTCACTTTCCTCAGCTACTGGATGGCTTGGAAGAGACAGTATCCAGGGAAAGGCCTGGAATGGATTTGCCATATACCATCCAAGTTTATCAAGTATTTACTATTCAGAGGAAGTAAAAGGGCACTTCACCACCTCCAGGGACAATGTGAAAAGCCAGCTGTATCTACAAATGAGAAGCCTCAAACCAAAGGACACAGCAGTCAATTTCTGTGCGAGTGACACAGTGGGGTTGGAATGAATCTGAGGCCATGCAAGAACCTTCCTTTCTTCGGAGCAGCCCTTCAACTTGTTTCAACCCAAATTGAAGGATTAGTGAATTAGGATTCATCACAATCCAAAGATAATTTTGGACACATTTGTTCTGGGAATCCAATTTGAGAATTTGTTGAAAGAAAATGAAAGGTGGAAGAAAGTAGCTTGCAAACTCCAGTTTTATCTTCACTGTTTACAACATCATCTGGTTTTAAAAACAAACTGCAATTAAAAGTACAATCATGATAGAAAACAGGAAATGAAACTATTGGATCATTTTTCTAAATATTCAAACTGCCATACAGATATTAAGGAAATATTATGAAGATGTTTTTCCCTCCTCACTTTTGGACACTGGGGGGCAGTATTGTCACATGAAACTCCATGGTCTCTGCACTAGGTGGGGGATGGGGTAGGGAATAAAACAGGTGTCATGAGATACTCTCTCATTTCTGAGACATTATATTTTATTATTATTATTTTTTCCATATGGTTCACTGAAAGCTGTCAGAAAAATTTTTCCATGTCAGGAAATTATAATCCTCACTGTTGAGCTCAGAATTTTTGATCAAGTGATGTATCATTGGTGTTTGTATCTTGAGGAAGTTTTCAGAATGTATAAAGGTGCTTCAGACCTTTTCTGGAAATGAAAACTACATGAAGGGACACACACACACACACACACACACACACACACACACACACACACACAGAGTGTATATTCCTCATTGTGAAGCCATGTCAAATTTGACAATTAAATATTAGACAGCAGTGTACAGTGGTGGCTAAACAAGCCAATGCAATCCCAAATTGCATTAAGTGAGGTATACAATTGAGATCAAGGGAGATACTAATCGCACTCTGTAAAGCCTTAGTAAGGCCACACCTAGAACACTATCCAGTTTTTTCACCACAATATAAAAAAGATGTTGAGACTCTAGAAAAAGCACCCAGAGCAACAGATATGATTAGGGGAGTGGAGGCCAAAAAAATATATGAAGAATGGCTGCAGGAACAGGGTATGTGTTTTCTGGTGAAGAGAAGGAGCAGGTGAGACATACCCTTCCAATATTTGAGAGGCTGCCACAGAGAGGAAGAGGTCAAGCTATTTTCCAAAGCACCTTAAAGCCAGACAAGGAATAATGGATGGAAACTGAACAAGGAGAGATTCAACCTAGAAATAAGGAGAAATTTTTTGACAGTGAGAACAAGCAACTAATGGAACAGCTTGCCTTCGGAAGTTGTGGAAGTTTCATCACTGGAGTCTTTCAAGAAGAGACTGGACTGCCATCTGTCAGAAATAAGATAGGGTCTCCTGCTTGGGAGGGTGGTTGGAGTAGATGACCTACAAGGTCCCTTCCCACTCTGTTAATCTGTTAGTGCTTAATGTAGAGGAAACTGAATTATTTGTAGAATACAGTCTGGGACTGGTAATAACTTAACAATTCAAGTCCTAACCAAGGAGCTAAGAACTATTGAGGCAGCATCTGAATATATAAGCAGTTCCTAGTAAGGTGGTTTATTTGTTTTTTTGCAAGGACAGAATATTCAGATCTTACTAAATTCAAAAATTCCATGTATCTTGGCAGCCTTATGGGTATTTATTTATTTAGTTAGTTAGTTGCAGCAGGAACTATCAAGGTAGGAAGGCAGCCCAAAATATTCTGTCTCACAGAATTTCTGGAAGGGGAGGTTTGCCATGACCAATGTTTCCCTTATTTGGCTCAGCCAGAGCTTCAGGATTATGGGGATTGAATATATATTAATGTAGAAGAAATGAAATAAATCAATGTATATAATGGTGAAGGGGCATTTTGACATGAATCAATCTAACCTTTGCTCTTTGCATCTGTTAAAGAAGTTTATTTATGTATTTGTTTGCTTGCTTGCTTGTTTGTCTGTTTGTTTGATTTATATTACTGCCTATTCACCCATGGTGACTCAAGGCGGCTGACACAATGTAAAATCATATTTAAAACAAAAAATAATAATAAAAACAATAAGAACTGAAAAATAAATAAATAAATAATAAAGTACAATAGTACAAAATTTTGGGGGGAAATAAACCAACTCCCATCCCCCACCCCAACGACAGTGGGTCAAACTAGCCATCTGATAGGTTCCATCCCTCTCTGGGTTCCCCAGGCCCAGTGGCAAAACCAGGTCAGTGCCTTTTGGAATAGTATTAATGAGGGGGCCATTCTAATCTCTCAGGGAATGATGTTCCAGAGAGACGGAGCCACCACGGAGAAGGCCCTTCTTCTAGGTCCCACCAGGTGTATCTCCCTCAGGGGTGGGACCCACAGCATTCCATGCCTCCTCACTCTAATGGGTCGGGTAGATGTCACTGGCAAGAGATGTTTCCTCAGATAACCCGGACCCAAGCCATTAAGGGTTTTAAAGGTGACAACCAGCACATTGAATTGCACCTAGAAGCAAATTGGCAGCCAATGCAGCTCCTGCAGGAGAAGTGATACATCTGCACACCAGGTTCTGCATAAAACCATGTGGGCCGCTGCATTTTGCACCAACTAGAGCTTCTGGATGCTCTTCAAGGGCAGCCCCATGTAGAGCGTGTTGCAATAATCATGACAGGAAGTTACTAAGGCATGAGTGACTGTGAGTAGGGACTGCTGATCCAGGAAAGGGCATAACTGGTGCACAACCTGCAGTTGCGCAAAGGCCCTCCTGTCCACGACTGCCACCTGCTGTTCAAACAGGAGTTGTGAGTCCAGGAGAACCCCTAGATTATGCACAGGGTCTGTTTGGGGTAGTGCCACCTCATCCAAGACTAAAGGTGGTAATTCTCCCTGAACCAACAAACCCAAGACTCAGAGCCACTTGGTCTTGCATGGGTTTAGTTTCAACCTGTTGTTCCCCATCCAACCCCTAACAGCCTCCAGGCATTGCAAAAGGGAGGACACAGCAACACTTATCTCACCATGGGCCAAGACATGCAGCTGAGTATGATCAGCATATTGGTGATACCTCAGTCCATGGTGACGGATTATCTCACCCAGCAGTTTCATATATATGTTGAACAGGAGCAGAGAGAGTACTGAGCCCTGTGGAACCCCATAAAGCAGAGGGCAAGGGTTGGATCTCTCCCCTCCTATCAACACTGACTGAGAGCTTCCACAGAGGAAGGAAGTGAAGAAAGACAGCACAAGTCCTCCCACTCCCATACCCTGAAGCCATCCCAGGAGAATCTCATGGTCAATGATATCAAAAGCGCAAAGAGGTCAAGTAGAGCAAGGATGGATGCACTACCCCCATCCCATTCCCACCAGGGATCATCCCAAAGTGCAACCAATGCTGTTTTTGTCCCAAATCCAGGCCTGAATCCTGACGGGTAGGAGTTGAGATAATATGTTTCATCCGGAAACCTCTGGATCTGATGCGTGACCACCTTCTCAACAACCTTCCCCCCAAAGGGAAGATTGGAGACAGGTTGGAAATTATCCAACTGGGTGGAATCCAGTAATGGCTTCTTAAGAAGAGGGTGGACCACAGCCTCCTTAAAGTGCTAGGGCACTGTCCCCTCCTGTAGAGAAGCATTAATCACTGCTAGAGTCCAGCCACCTGTCACCTCCTGGGAAGCTTTCAGAAGCCAGGAGGGACATGGGTCTAAAATACAGGTGCTCTCACGCATACTCCCTAGGATCTTGTCCACTTCCTCAGGAGCAACAGGGTCAAGCCATTCCCATATAACATGGCCAGGACCTGCCTCAGCAGGTTCCACCAGACTAGCAATCACCGGCATCTAACTGGGAATGAAGTCGAGCGATTTTGTCTTCCAGAAAATCCACAAATTCCTCAGCCTGCCGCTTTAGGTGGACCTCAATCTCCCCCTTCCCTAAGAGGAGATGGCTCACCTTAAAGAGGGTCGCTGGGCATCTGCAGATGCAATTAGTGTGGAGAAGTATTTAGATTTCGCCTCACGAATCACCACAAGGTAGGCCTTAATAGCAGCTCTTACCTGTGTTTGATCGAGTTCATCTCCTGTCTTCCGCCAGCCATGCTCTAGACATCTCCTCATGCGTTTATCCCTCTCAGTTCTTCTGTATACCATGGGCACATGGAGGTCCATGGGTGAGGAGAGGTCACAAGAGTGCAATCCTATCAAGAGCCTCAGTCACCTTCCTATTCCAAACAGTGACAAAGAGCTCGTCTGGACTGCATAACAGATCTGTAGTCATAACCCCCAGCTCCTTCTGGAACCTATCTGGATCCATTAGTTGATGGGAGCGGACCAATCTAATAGGTCCTGCCTCCCTGCGGGGGGATGCATCTTTTGAGAAACTCATTGCCATCAGACTGTGATCTGATCATGACAAGGGAGTGTGACCACTATTACTAGTTGGGCTCTGGATAATCTGGGACAGGCCCATGGAAGTCATGGTTTCTATAAAATTTTGGGCTACCTCTGACCCCGATCCCAGAGAAGGTATTGCTCCAAGGACTCCTATTACTATTGGTATAAGCATTTATTTATTTTTACTCCATAATCACTTAACTTCAATTTGCAAATCAATTTGTTTCTAGCTATTTCTCCTCAATCATTTTATGTTACAATATTAATGAATCAGACTTTTTTCTTCTTCTTCCATACTAGTGATATCAGGTATTTTCTGCTCCAGATGTCTATCTATACTACTATTGTTTCAATTTTTATCCATCTTGGATAAATTTGGATAATTTATTTATCCAACTCTCGGCAATGAATAACTGATCAAAACACCAAACAACAGCAACTCCAAACAAGCAATATATAAAATGAATATGACCACCAAGTTAAAACCCAATCTAATAAAAAAAGAACCCCCACAGATTTGATCATTTTCTTCTCTCTGTGTCTTTCCTTGGATTCAACTCAAATTGTCCCACAAATTGGTGCCTCATCATTTGGTGCCTCACACTTTCGGGGTTTCTTCAAGAGGACATACTAAGGGGAGAAAATGTGTGTCTGTGGGAGGGTTAATATCTCCCGAACTCAGATGTGATCTCCTTTTCATGTTCTATCTCAAAATATCTCATTCTAAAAATGTTATTGCATGATCTTCATCTGTCCTTTTGAATCACATTTGAGAAGCGGTGAAATTGTGCAATTCTTTGTTTTAATTACTCTAATGTAGATGTGCTGTTTCTCCAATTACTGTAGCTAAAAGAAAAGGACTCTGGCTTCACTTTTATTAAGAATGGCATCTTATATGAAAATTAAACATATAAAGAGTGAACAAGGAAAATTGTGAGATTAATGCACTGAGGGGACCTTTTATCCCAAGTGATATGTAAATCAAGCACAATTTCCCCTTTAAAGGTGCTGCTTGGTTTCCATTTTCAGGCTGCACCCAAAGACACAAAGTTTAAGCACTTCCTTGAATCCTTTCCTATCATATCCTTTCATTAGTTACAGGGAGCAAAAAATGATCCCTTGGCTGAATTTGGTGCCCTTACTAGTATTCCTCCAAGGCAATTCTTTCCTCTCTTAAGAATTTCCTTCCATATTCTTTTGGGTGTGTTTGTGCATAGAAAAATTCAATTGAAACACTATTGTTTTTTTCTAGGAGTTCAGTCTGTTGTTCAGTTGGTGGAGTCTGGACGGGATGTGAGAAGACCTGGAGGGTCCCTCCATCTCTCCTGCAAAGCCTCTGGATTCACCTTCAGCAACTACAGAATGAACTGGGTGAGACAGGCTCCAGGGAAAGGCCTGGAATGGGTGGCCTTCATAAGTGCAAGTTCAACTCCAATCTACTACTCAGACAAAGTCAAGGGACACTTCAACATCTTCAGGGATGATTCCTGTTGTGAATCAATAAAAGTGAATAACCTAAATGCAAATTAGGGGTTGAAAACCTGCACACTTGATTGGTCCTTATACAACAACTTGGGATTGGGCCAGAAATAGTCCCTGATTGGCCACTTTTGGGACTCTTCTTATTGGTTAGTAGTTTGAACTTGTTGCACATTTTCATTGGTTAATAAGGCAGCAGCTAACCCTATAAAAGGGTTACTGCTGCCCATAGCGTTGCTCTGTTATGTTCTATTACTTTATTAAAGAGCTGAAGTCACTGGTCAGATGTCTGGTCTCCGTTATTCTCCATACTTAACACTGGCGACGAGGATGGGATCCGGAGACCGAAGAGCTGACTAACCTACAGAGCAACTAACAGAGCACGTGGTTGAACACGCACCATCAACGGCAACATGGCCAGCGGTGTCGTACCACCCGCTCCATTCGACCCAGAAACCGAAGACTGGGAGTCGTACATGGATAGATTCCAGATGTTTCTGGAGACCAACAATTTGAAAAATGCAACAGCTGGAAAAAAAAGAGCTATATTTCTAACCCACTGCGCCCTACCGTGTTTAAAATGGCAAAGTCACTTGCCAAGCCAGCAGAGGTAAAAGAGATGGACTGGGACGCCCTCGAGCCTTTACTACGGGCTCACTACGCCCACCGTGCCAACCTTAGTCCGAAGACACGAATATTACCGGAGGGACCAACAGAAAGGTGAAAGCCTTGCTGATTATATCGCGGACCTCCGAAACCTTGGAGGCCTCTGCGGATTCGCAGACTTAGAAGAAGCTCTCTGGGACCGTTTGGTTCTGGGCCTAGAAGACGGCACGATCCAGAGTAAAATTATGGCTAAGGGGGACATCAGTCTCACCGATGCCCTTAAAGAAGCCTCGGCAGCAGAGGCGACCAAGAAGTCAGCAGCCCGAATGCGCCGCACCAACGCACCGCTACGTAAACTCGCCACTGATACCTCGCCTCGCACAGAGAGACACCCGGTATCAACTCACCACGAAGACCTAGAGTCCCCGTCCGACAGCGATGAGGAAGAGGTCAACCGACTTCGAACGGAGAGACCAGTCCACACAACACTCATTTCGACCGTGTGCGGTTGTGGATCCAATCACCCACGATCCGGCTGCAAATTCCTCGACGCGCTCTGCCGAAATTGCGGAGACGAGGTCACATCGCAAAGGTTTGCAGAAGCAAACAAAACTCGAAACCCGACAGGCCGAATGCCAATCTTCAGGATTCTTCGGCACACACCGAGAAAAATTGAACCACTCCTACAGAAACAAACCGTCCACCACTTCCACCAGGCGTGAAGAAACCCGGCGGGGAAGAGACCCACCAAACAATCACCATAGGCCACGCTACATCCCTTGATGCCGGGAAAATCCGAGTAAAGGTCGCCATCGAAAACAAACCTTGCGTGATGGAGGTAGACCTCGGGATCTTCCCTCTCGATGGTATCGTGGAAAACGCTCCAACAGCTCATTCCCACGATCCGCCGCCAAGACCTTAACCCTCAAAGGGTTATACTCAAAGACTATCAGGGTAACAGAATTCCCATTGTCGGGTCCCGCAAATTCCAGGTCTCATTCAAAGACCGCTCCGTCGCACTACCACTAACGGTCATGGATCGAGACAGGCCTAGTCTTCTAGGCCTTCAATGGTTCAGGCCGCTCGGGATCACTGTAGCCGGAGTCCACAAGGCCGAGAGCGTCGATTGGGAGGAAGCACTCATGCAAGAATTCCAAGACGTTTTCGCGAACGGACTAGGCAAGTATAAGGGGACCCCAATCTCATTTAACTTGAACCCTGAGATAGCACCCATTCGCCTTAAGCCGCGTCGGGTGCCGTTCGCCTTGAAGCCTAAAATCGACAAACAACTCGATAAACTAATAGCGCAGGGCGTACTGGAACCCACCGACCACGCCCATTGGGAAACCCCGATAGTGACGCCTATCAAGCCTGATGGGTCCCTAAGAATTTGCGGAGACTACCGGGCCACATTAAACCACGCACTGCAGCAAAGTGCTTATCCAGTACCGGTAGTGCAACATTTACTCCATTCCCTGGGCGGCGGAAAGTTTTCGCCAAACTAGATCTAGCCCAGGCGTATCAACAATTGCCTGTAGACCCATCCACAGCCGAGGCGCAAACGATCGTAACACATAGGGGCGCCTTTAAATGTAACCGGCTCCAATTCGGGGTAAGCGTCGCCCCTGGAATCTTCCAGAGTTTAATGGAAAGGTTGTTACAAGGGATAAAAGGCGTTGTTCCATATTTCGACGATGTACTCATCGCCGCACCTAACAAAGACATCCTAGAAAAACGACTCAGAGAGGTTTTACGAAGATTCCAAAATGCAGGCCTCAGAGTAAAAGAGATAAATGCCAGTTATGTACCGAAAAAGTAGAATTTTTGGGATATCTCCTGGACAGCCAAGGAATTCATCCCACCGAAGACAAATTACGAGCAATTAAAAAGGCACCCACTCCAAGGAACAAGGCAGACCTACAGGCGTTCCTTGGACTTATCAATTTCTATAATGTGTTTTTACCCACAAAGCAACAGTAGCTGAACCATTGCATAGACTATTAGACAAAAAAGCAACGTGGGTTTGGGGGCAACGGAAAAACATGCTTTCCAACAAGTAAAGAAATTGCTAACTTCTGATTCAGTACTTATGCAGTACAACGAGACTCTGCAGCTCACTATCACGTGTGATGCATCACTCTTTGGGGTTGGGCCAATTCTGGCCCACGTGTTACCAAACGGAGCGGAGGCCCCCATCGCGTTTTTTCGCGAACCTTAGCTAAAGCTGAACGAAATTATAGTCAGCTGGACAAAGAAGCTTTAGCTATTGTTGCTGCAGTTAAAAGATTTCATGAATATGTTTATGGCCGTGCGTTTACAATAATCACTGATCATAAACCGCTACTGGGGATCATTGCGGGTAATAAACCAACCCCGTATATATTGTCCCCCAGAATGACCCATTGATCTGAATTCTTGGCGGCCTACAACTACACCTTGCAACACCGCCCGGGGAAATCGATTCTCCACGCCGATGCATTGAGCAGAACACAGCTCCCAGACGCTGTTGTGGATCCAGCCCCAACCCTCTCAACACTACAGATCGAAGCTCTACATGCACCACCCTTGACGGCTAGAGACATTGCTTTTGAAACGAAATGTGACCCAGTTCTGCAACACATACTACGCTGGGTTGAACGGGGGTGGCCGACGGACCAAATAGCACCTGAATGGGTGCCCTTCAAAGCCCGCCAAACCGAGCTGTTTTCCCAAAAAGGCTGTATCTTGTGGGGCGATCGAGTCGTAATCCCTGGCAAATTGCAACAGACTGTTTTGGCGGTATTGCATGAGGGACATCCAGGTATTGTGCGGATGAAATCACTGCACGCAGCTATGCTTGGTGGCCGGGAATCGACAAAAGAATCGAGGCCTGGGTCGCTACGTGCCAACGTTGCCAGGACGTCAGCAACGCCCCACCTAAAGCAAGCCCAACCGAATGGGAAACGCCGAGGGGACCGTGGTCCCGTATTCATATTGACTTTGCGGGGCCTACCAAAGGCCACACTTTCCTGATTACTGTCGATGCCTATTCTAACTGGCTCGAGATTCATCGAATGCACACAACTACAACAGACTCAGTTATTAATAAATTAAACAGACTATTTGCCACACCGGGTTTCGGACGTGTTGGTCTCGGACAACGGCCCACAGTTCACTGCATTGCCCTTTGAACAATATCTTGCTGATCGGGGCATCCGCCATGCGCTAACCTCGCCCGCGCACCCTGCGGCGAATGGACGTGCAGAACGCATGGTACAATTTGTAAAAAAGACCCTTCACAAAATGGAATTTGGCAACATCGATGAGAAAATCAATCGAATTCTCTTGTTGCAGCACATCACGCCCACAGCGTGACCAACAAAACACCCGCTGAACTTCTTATGGGGCGGAAAATACGATCGCACCTTGACCGGCTCCACCCGCCAGCACCGAAAAACCTTCGGCTCCAGCAGCAAATGCCGGGAATTTAAGGTAGGCGATTTAATCTTTGCCAAAAACTTTTCCGCGACCGTTATGGATACCCGCAACCGTTACCCACCTCACCGGGCCTAGATCTTACCGCCTGCTAACAGACGATGGGAGGGTGTAGAAACGCCACATAGACCAGCTCTGATCGAGATTACCACCCAGCGGCCATGACTCCCCGGGTTCACCAACTCAAGGGGGAGGAAGTATCAAGGGAATTGACCTTGATACAACTAATAGCAGGTCAACGGGAACCCTACAGCCCAGCGAAGCACCGGAACGTGAAGCGGGAGGGAGTTGGCGTTTTCAGGGAACTTTAATACGGGGAAAACGAACTGCAAAACCCGAAGAAACACGGAGTAGCAGAGACAACCACAGTGAATGCAGCACGGAATCGCCGTGCAGCGAAATAGAATTTAACAAAGGTCATCCAAACGCTCCACCGGAACCGGACATTAGACAAAACCCGGTGGAGCCTCGGAAATCATCCAGGCAGACCAAACGGCCTGCCTATCTTGAGGATTTTATTACAGCTCCCCTCAAACGGAACCCAAGGGGGAGGGGTGTTGTGAATCAATAAAAGTGAATAACCTAAATGCAAATTAGGGGTTGAAAACCTGCACACTTGATTGGTCCTTATACAACAACTTGGGATTGGGCCAGAAATAGTCCCTGATTGGCCACTTTTGGGACTCTTCTTATTGGTTAGTAGTTTGAACTTGTTGCACATTTTCATTGGTTAATAAGGCAGCAGCTAACCCTATAAAAGGGTTACTGCTGCCCATAGCGTTGCTCTGTTATGTTCTATTACTTTATTAAAGAGTTGAAGTCACTGGTCAGATGTCTGGTCTCCGTTATTCTCCATACTTAACAATTCCCAAAGCCAGCTTTATCTGAAATGAACAATCTGAAAGAAGAGGACACAGCTGTCTATCACTGTGCAATAGACACAGTGAGAGGTAGTGAATATGAAACCAAGCAAAAACCATTTTTTTTCCTCTGAGCAGCTTTCTAAATTGAATCAAAAAGTTGAATTTGTATATTTAAAGTGAGAAGTAGAAGATAAATCTTCAAATACAATTTGTAACCTTAGATCTGATCTTCTAAAAAGCAGTGTGGAAGATGATTGACATTTTGATAGAGAAGAAGGAAATCTCCAGGTTGTGGAAGAAACTGGGTAGTTTGTAAAGAGTGGCTTGCTATCTAATCCCAATGTAATCCACATTCACCCAATGGTAATAAATCATTGGTGTTGAACAAAAGACAGCAAGAATAATTATGCTAGAAAATGATTACAAAAGTGATACAGAACAAATTTTGATAAATGTACTTGCAAAAGCAGTTATATAGCACTTTCTGGTACTTTACTGACCTCTTTGAGCAGTTTAGACATTTCTCCCAACAATCTGGGTTCTCATTTTACCAACCTCAGAAGGATGGAAGACCAGGACAACATTGAGCCAGTCAGGATCAAGCTTCTGACAGTGGGCAGGGTCAGCCTGCAATACTGCATTCTAACCAGTGCGCCATCAGGGAAATACTCATGCAACCCTCACTGCGTACAAATATTAGCCATGTCTGACTTGGTAGCAAGCGTGCTTTGTGAAATATAGAGGAAACTTAATTATTTGTAGAATATAAAGTTATTTATTAATAGAAATAATTAATTTATAGTAGATGTATATCTTCTCCATCTGTCTTTCCTCTCATTCCAACTCTGAGTTAACAATTGTGCTTCATTAACCATTCAGGTTTTGGTGTTCTTTTTAATAGGCCATGGCAAGAGGGGAAAATATGGAAGGCTTTTATTGAATATAAATGTGGCACTTCCATACATGTTCTATCTCCAGTGTAGCCCTTCCAAAAATTATAACAGCATGTTCCTTGCATCTCCCTTTGAATCCCTTGGTGAAATTTCGCAAGTCTTTGTTTTAATTACTGTAATATAAACCTGCCGTTTCAGCTATGAATTTACAGTAAAGAAAGAAAGAAAGAAAGAGACTGCCTTCACTTCTTTAAGACTAGAATCTTTTGCAAAAGTCACCCATATAAAGAGTGTATAAGGAAAACTGTGAGATTTATATACTGAAGGGCTCTCTTATTGGAAGCGATATGTAAATGAAGGCAAAATTTCTGCTTTAAAGGATCCACTTGACTTCTCTTTCCAGGCCACACCCACCCACACAAAGTTTGTGCACTTTCCTGAATTCTTTCCTCTCAATTCCCTCAGTTCATTACAGGGAGCAATAATGATCCCTTGGATGAATTTGATGCTCTTGTTAGTGTTAATTCAAGGTAATTTTTCCCTCTTTAAAGAATTTCTTTCCATATTTATGAAAAATACTTTTTGCGTATTGTAGATTTCATTGAAACACTTTTGTTTTTAGGAGTTCAATCTCAAATACAGTTGGTGGAGTCTGGAGGGGGTGTGAGAAGACCTGAGGAGTCCCTCCGTCTCTCCTGCCAAGCCTCTGGATTCACCTTCAGCAGCTATGATATGAGCTGGGTGAGGCAGGCTCCAGGGAAAGGATTGGAATGGGTGGCAGCCATAGGTACAGGCTCATCTCCTTCCACTTACTACTCAGACAAAGTCAAGGGACGCTTCACCATCTCTAGGGATGATTCCCGCAGCCAGCTGTATCTGCAAATGAACAATCTCAAACTGGAGGATACGGCACTTTATTACTGTGCCAGAGACACAGTGAGAGGAAGTCAATCTGATGCCAAGCAAAAACCTTTTCTTCCTCTCAGCAACTCTCCAGAATGATTCAGTCACAGGAAGTTGGGTATTTGAACTTAGAAGCAGTAGATAAATCTCCATGACATGGAAACTGATCTTTCAAGGAGCAGTGCAGAATTGTGTTAGCACTTCTATGCTGAAAAAAGGTAACCTGCAGATTGTGTAAAAAGAAATATACACTGATGTTCTACAGATCTTCCTTGATATGTCTGCAATTCTGAGTTCTTTTATCCTCAGTATTACCACATATCTGAGTTTTATTTATTTTTAGACATGTTTCTCCATTTGAATTCTTTCTATATCAATATATGTTCAACAGCCTCAATCCTGAAGTTCTCTCCCCTCAGTAGGACAGTGTGTGTGTGTGTGTGTGTGTGTGTGTGTGTGTGTGTGTGTGTTGTGACTGAAAGGATCGATCCTGCTGTGAGTTTTGATTCTGATGACTCTGAGGATGAAAGGCTGGAGCCTGCTGAGAATTTGGAGTCTGAATTGTTAGAAGACACAGATGTGAGCCAGGGGGATGAGAGGTTATCACACAGACATTCTTCGCCTGAACCCTCGACCTCATTCATGCCTGCAATTGAGCCACAAAATGAGTCAGAAGAGTCGAGCGAAGAAGCTGACAGATCGTGGCTTGATGCCAGAACAAGAAGGAGGCTGAAACGTCAAGCTGTGGGGAGACATCAGGCCAGATGTTGATTTAGGGAGATTGACACGCCCATCTAGGTGGTTTACGGAGGCAAACTCAGTTAGAAGGGAGGGCGAGTCAGTAATTAGCACGTTGCCTCAAAGTGTATAAAAGAACACAGCTATGTGGGGGAAGATTGTCAGGAACAAAGTGACTGATTACGTGCAGAGGTTTTTCAGCAGAGGCTCGGAGCTTTGAGAATTTGTACCAGGACTGTTTTGATAAACAGGGCGTGTGGAATATAATATTGTAGAACTCCTTTCTGTTGGATTTAAGTTTTGGAACGGCTGCTTTTGGTTTTGTGTTGTTTGAACTTTGAAGAGGGAGCCATAACATTTTTGTTCCTGACCACAAACAAACCATCTTTGAAGCAAGATGGATTCAAATCAACTGCAGCGTTTGGTAGAGCAACAACAAGAACAAATAACTCAGCTTTTGCAAAGTAACGTGACATTTCAAAATCAGGTAACACAATTGCTGAATTATGTTTCCAGCTTACCAAGCACTGCTGCTGCTTCCCCTGCCCCTCCTGTGAGGAAAAGCCCGGTATCCATGCCAGAGAAATTTTCTGGGCAAATGGACAGGTTCCAGGCATTTATGGGTCAATGCCAATTGTTTATCTCTCTGAGACCTGAAGACTTTCCAACCGACCGGGCTAAAGTAGGCTTTATGATTAGTTTATTAACTGGGCAGGCTGCCAATTGGGCTACTCCCTTGTTAGTTCAAGATAGCCCGTTATTGAACAATTTCCAGGGTTTCCTCCAACAAATGAGGGTGATGTTTGAGGATCCCATTAAGGTACAAACTGTGGACAGACGGATAATGGATATTAAGCAGGGGAAACGTTTATTACAGGAATACGTGGCATAATTTCGTTTGTTGTGCATGGACTCTAATTGGAACGAACCGGTTCATATGGCTGCATTCCATGAAGGGTTGTCTGATGCCATCAAGGATGAGCTAGTCCATGCAGAGCGGGCTTTAACTTTGGATGCATTGATAGTTCAGTGCTTACGTATTGAAGCTCGTTTACAGCAACGTGGGAGCAAACGGCCCGTTGTGGAACCACCTGTGTTTTCTCGCGCACGCATACCGCCACCGAGAGTTTTCCAACCCATGGTTCAGGCTGAGGAGCCGATGGAGATAGGCGCACTCCACCCTCGCCTAATGGCGCGAGAACATTCGAGAAGGTTCCAGGAAGGCTTGTGCCTTTACTGCGGGGGTCCGGGACATTTTGCAAATTCCTGCACTCGGAGAGGGACTCGCAGACCTGTGCCTGAAACCACTCCTGGCCCATCGGGAAACGGGGTAGGCCCGACATCGGGGAAACCCCAGGTTGGGCACGTTCTACACCCCCACCCCAAATTGCCGAAGTAAATCCTGGCCCTCCTCGGCATTTACTTTTGGACACTCGTATATTTCTGCAGTCCCAGAAGGAGGGAATTCCCGCCGTTGTGCTGGTGGATTCAGGGGCTACAACCAGCTTTATGGACTGTGCTTTTGTTGAACATTTTGGAATTCCTTTGATTCCTGTGAATCCCCCCATTAAGGTGGAAACTGTAGATGGGCGAGAACTCAAGTCGGGACCCATTCGCTTAGCAACTCAGCCAGTGCGTATGGTCATTGGGGATCATGAGGAGGCGATCAGTTTTTATGTCACCTCGAACCTCCATCTCCCTTTGGTGCTTGGAGTATCCTGGCTACGTTTGCACAATCCATTGGTGGCTTGAGCGCAGAACGCCATTTCGTTTCCAAGCCTACAATGTGTGGACCACCTGAGGCATGTCTGCGCCGGCCAAGATATCGCCGCTCCTGCTGTCTCCATTCCTTTGGAGCTGTCGGACTTTTCCGATGTTTTCGGCGAACAGGAGGCAGACCGATTACCGCCACATTGTACCTATGATTGTCCTGTGGACCTGATACCGGGCGCTCCATTGCCCAAGGGGAGGTTATATTCTATGTCGGAGCCTGAGTTGGTTGCACTCCAAGAGTTTTTAGATAAAAACTTAGCTCGGGGATTTATTTGACCCTCCTCGTCCCCTGTTTCGGCGCCCGTTCTTTTGGTTAAGAAGAAGTCAGGAAAACCTCGTCTCTGTTGTGATTATCAATGCCTGAGCTCTATCACCGTGAGGAATAGCTATCCCTTGCCGCTCATTCCGGAATTGATGGAGCAGTTGCGGGAGGCTACTATCTTCACTAAACTAGATCTGCGTGGGGCCTACAACCTGGTTCGGATGCGCAAAGGAGACGAGTGGAAGATGGCGTTTGGCACTCGTTATGGTCATTTCGAGTACACCGTCATGCCATTTGGTCTGACTAACGCTCCTGCTGTATTCTAGCACCTAATGAATGATATTTTTTGGGACATGCTGGATAGGTTTGTCATGGTGTATTTGGATGACATTTTAATTTACTCCCGGTCCAGAGATCACCACCTTCAGCAGGTTCGTCAAGTGCTTCAGCGTCTTCGGGAGCATAAACTCTACGCGAAACTGGAGAAGTGTTTCTTTTTTTCAGTCATCGATAGAGTTTTTAGGGCATATCATCTCTCCCAAGGGCATTGCTATGGACCCTAAAAAAGTCGAGGCCTTGTGTAGTTGGGAAGCCCCTCGTCGAGTCAAGGACGTGCAACATCTTTTGGGATTCGCCAACTACCATCGGACTTTTATCCTGGACTTTGCTAAAGTAATGGACCCCATAACTCAGCTCCTCCGTAAGAAGGTCCCGTTTGTGTGGGGGCCCCCGCAACAACAGGCTTTTGACATTTTAAAGAAAGCGTTTGTAGCTGAGCCGATATTGAGGCATCCTGATCCGAATCGTCCATTTGTGGTCGAGACCGATGCCTCTAATGTCGCTATCGGAGCGGTACTGTTACAAGCTTCAAAAGATGGCGTGCCCCTTTTCCCATGTGCATACTATTCTAGGAAGCTCACAGCTTCAGAGCGCAACTACACCATCTGGGAAAAGGAGTTGTTGGCCATTAAGGCTGCCTTTGAGACCTGGAGACATCATTTAGAGGGGGCTCGGCACAAGGTAGAGGTTCGGACGGATCATCGAAACTTGGAACATTTGACCACAGCTAAGAAATTGAACCAACGCTAGATTCGGTGGTCGTTGTTTTTTGCCAGGTTCAATTTCTCCGTTACTTATGTTCCAAGTGGACAGAATCGGAGAGCCGACGCGTTGTCTCGGAAGCCCGAGTATATCGGTCCTGAGGATTCTCTTCCTCTACGAACTGTGTTACCAACAGAATCCTTGGCCGTACTGCAAGATCCTGTAGACTTGCGGGCTCGCATATGAGAGGCACAACGATTAGACCCGTGGACGCAGCAGAGAAAGGAAGAAGTTGGACCTGATTCCCCATGATCCTTTGAAGAGGGTTTGTTACGACATCAAGACTTGTTGTATGTACCCAACAGGACACTTAGAGCCCTCATCATGACACAATGTCATGACAATCCAGCTGCTGGTCATTTTGGTTTTCACAAAACCCTGCACTTGGTCACCCGGACTTTTTGGTGGCCTCGGGTTTGACACGATGTGTCTTCTTATGTCGCTTCTTGTATACAGTGTCGACAAGCGAAAGCGGCATTGGGTGCGCCTCCTGGACTTCTTCAACCACTGCCGACTCCGAGTAGACCATGGGGAGCGATCTCCATGGACTTTCTAATGCACTTACCCCTTTCGTCGGGTTGTACGACAGTGCTAGTGGTGGTTGACATGCTCACTAAGATGGCCCATTTCATCCCATGTAGAAGATTACCCTCGGCTCATGTTACTGCCCGGCTTTTCATACAACACGTGTTCCATTTACATGGCTTACCGGATAGAGTTGTTTCAGATCATGGTGTTCAGTTCACCGCTCAATTCTGGAAAAGCTTAATGAACGCTCTACGAGTACAAGTATGTTTAGCGTCGGCACATCATCTGGAAACTGATGGCGGGACTGAGAAGGTCATTGGCATCCTCGCCCAATACCTCGGATGTTTTGTCAATCAACGACAAAATGACTGGGTGACCTATCTTCCATTGGCAGAGTTTGCCTTTAATAATTCTTGGCACACCTCCACCCACATGACAACTTTTTATGCCAATGTGGGTTATCATCCGAGGTTTTTCCCCCTATCCATCGCGGATTCTCCAGTTCCGGAGGCACGAGATTTTTTGTCGGAGTTATATGCGGTGCATCAATTGATTTCTAGACAATTAGAACAAGCGAAAGCTGATTATAAGCGTTTCGCTGATCGTTCGCATCGGGCGACGCCTCCCTTGGCTGTGGGAGACAAGGTATGGTTGTCAACGAAACATCTTCGGGTCGATCGTCCGTTTTATTGGTCCCTTCCCTATCGAGGCAGTTATTAATCCGGTGGCTTATCGACTTATTTTACCGCGCTCCATGCGCATTCACCCTGTTTTTCATCACTCCCTGTTAATACCTGACACTCCATCGTGTAATCTTCGTTCTCCAGAAGATACCGGTTCTCCATCCAGGCTCAGCACTGAACCTATTATGGATTCTACAGTGATCGGAATTTATGATTCCAGATGGTTAAAGGGACGATTCCAGTACTTTGTGGGAAAACTGGACAATGAAACTGAAATTCGCTCTTGGCAGGATGTATCCAAGGTGCATGCCCCAGATCTTATTCGCACATATCACGCACAATTTCCATCAAAACCACATCCTGATCATCAGACTCGGGGGAAGGGCCCTGCGGTGAGGGATAGTGTTGTGACTGAAAGGATCGATCCTGCTGTGAGTTTTGATTCTGATGATTCTGAGGATGAAAGGCTGGAGCCTGCTGAGAATTTGGAGTCTGAATTGTTAGAAGACACAGATGTGAGCCAGGGGGATGAGAGGTTATCACACAGACATTCTTCGCCTGAACCCTCGACCTCATTCATGCCTGCAATTGAGCCACAAAATGAGTCAGAAGAGTCGAGCGAGGAAGCTGAAAGATCGTGGCTTGATGCCAGAACCAGAAGGAGGCTGAAACGTCAAGCTGTGAGGAGGCATCAAACCAGACATTGATTTAGGGAGATTGACACGCCCATCTAGGTGGTTTACGGAGGCAAACTCAGTTAGAAGGGAGGGCGAGTCAGTAATTAGCACGTTGCCTCAAAGTGTATAAAAGAACACAGCTGTGTGGGGAAAGATTGTCAGGAACAAAGTGACTGATTACGTGCAGAGGTTTTTCAGCAGAGGCTCGGAGCTTTGAGAATTTGTACCAGGACTGTGTTGATAAACAGGGCGTGTGGAATATAATATTGTAGAACTCCTTTCTGTTGGATTTAAGTTTTGGAACGGCTGATTTTGGTTTTGTGTTGTTTGAACTTTGAAGGGGGAGCCATAACATATAAGTGTGTGGGGGGTGTTTGTGGGTGTGTATTTGTGTGGGTGTATGTATGTGTATGTTTATGTATATGTGTATGTGTACATGTATATGTATATGTATATGTATATGTATATGTATATGTATATGTATATAAATTAATTATATATATATTCCATATTTTGGACTGTCTTCCTGCCTTGATGTCGTTGCTTGATCCTAATGAAATCTACACTGTTCCAATAGAAATGAAGCATTGGGGTTGAACCAGAGATGGGGTACAATGATTATCCTAGAAAAGGAGTACAAAAGTGGTGCATAATAAGTTTTGATAAATGAAGCAGCAGCAGTTAGGAATAGCAACAGGAATAGGACGTATATTGTGCTCTATAATGCTTTACAGCACTCTATAAGCTATTTACCATGTCAGCATTTTGCCTCCAACAACCTGGGTCCACATTTCACCAACCTCAGAAGGATGGAAAGTTGAGTCAACCTTGTATCTGTCAGGATCAAACTTCTGACAGTGTGCAGATTTTGCCTGCAATATGCATTCTAACCACTGTGCTTCCAGGGAAAAATCCACGCAGTGCTCACTGTATAAAGTAATATAAACCAATCTTGCTCCATTTATATTCCTTCTTTATAAAGATATATGCAATGTCCTCAGTCCTGAAGCTCTGTCCCCTGCTAGAATTGAAGCATGGACAACATTGGTCATGAAGGGACTGTGTAGCAAATCTCCTAACTCAGATGTAGTTAGAAGAATTATTTTTCTACTACATTGACACAGTTTTCAGAAGTTGTGGAATTATTCAAGACTTTATTTTATATATTATAAAATAAATCTTCCCCCGCCCCTAACACTCACAAGAAATCAGGAGCAAAGCATATGTGAGAGCATTCTCAGGTCTCAAAAATTACAAACATGTAAAGTCTATCCAAAACATCTCTAAGTGGATGAACTCAGGGGCTCTTTTATCTCAAGCAATAATTTCCCCTTTAAAGAAGCTTCATGGTTTCCCTTATTTAGGTTACACCCAGCAATAAAATGTTTGTGCTTTCCTGAATGCATTTCTATCAATTTCCTCCACTCAATGCAGGGAGCAAAAATGATTCAATGGCTAAATTTGGTGTCCTTTTTGGGGTTCATTCAAGGTAGTTTTTTCCCCCTCTTTAAACCATTTCCTGCTGTATTCTGTTTTTGTATGTAGAACATTTCATTGAAATGCTTTTGTTTTTAGGAGTCCAGTCTCAAGTCCTGTCTCCATTAGTGGAGTCTGGAGGGGATATGAGAAGACCTGGATAATCCCTCCATCTCTCCTGCCAAGGTTCTGGATTCACTTTCAGCAGCTATGACGTGTGCTGGGTGAGACAGGTTCCTGGAAAAAGACTGGAATGGGTTTCATATATCTATACTGATTCCAGTGGGAAGTTTTACTCAGATAAAATGAAGGGACGCTTCATCTCCAGGGACAATGCCAAAAGCCAAGTGTATTTGCAAATGAACAGCCTCAAACCAGAGGACACAGCAGTCTATTACTGTACAAGGAACCCTTTGGCACACAGAGAGAGGAAGTGAACCCGATGCCAAGCAAAAACCTTCTCTTCCTCTGAGCAGCCTTCTGAATTGAATCAGAAAGTGGAATTTGTGTATTTAAACAGAGAAGCAGAAGATAAATCTCCAAATACAATATGGAACCTCAGATCTGAAGTTCTAAGAAGCAGTGCAGAAGATGATTGACATTTTGATAGATGAGAAGAAGGAAATCTCCAGGCTACAGAACAAACTGGGTAGTTTGCAAAGAGTGGCTTGCTATCTAATTCTATTGAAATCCACACTCACCCAATGGAAACAAATCATTGGTGTTGAACAAGAGACAGCAAGAATGATTATCCTAGAAAACGATTACAAAAGTAGTACAGAAGAAATTTTGATGAATGAAGTAATAGCACTTATGTAGCACTTCATGGAACTTTACAGATCTTTCTGAGCAGTTTAGACATTGCCCCCAACAATCTGGGTCCTCATTTTACCAACCTCAGAAGGATGGAGAACCAGGTCAACTTTGAACCAGTCAGGATCGAACTGTTGGCAGTGGGCAGAGTCAGCCTCCAATGTTGCATTCTAACCACTGCGCCACCAGGGAAGTGCCCCTGCAATCGTCACTGCATAGAGTAATAGAAGCCATGTCTGACTTGGCAGCAGATGTGCTTTGCCAAACACAGTTCACCTAGTGACAGTTCACCTAGTGACCATTCAAAATTATAACGTCACAGAAAAAAATGTGACTCATGACTATTTCTCACACTTATGACCATTGCAGCATCTGTACAATCATGTGATTTACATTGGGATGCTTGACAACTGACGGTTGCATGGAGTCATGTGATCTCCCTTTGTGACCTTCTGAGTAGCAAAGTCAATGGAGAAACCGATTCACCTAACAACCTTGCTAGTAATTTAACAACTGCAGTGATTCACTTAACAAATGTGAGAAGAAAGATTGCAAAATGGGACAAAAGCCACTTAACAAATTTCTCACTTAGCGTCATAAATTTTGGGCTCAATTGTAGTCATAAGTGGAGGGTTACATGTATAGAAGACACTTAATTAATTATAGAATACAAAGCTATACATTTGTATAAATAACTAATTCATATTCAATCCAATTCTTTCTCCCTCTGTCTTACCTCTGATTCAACTTTGACTTACAAACTGTGCCTCATCCATTGATCTGCACCCAGGGTTTTGTTGTTGTTTTTTCCAAAAGAGGAAAGGACTTGAGTTTAACCTTGAGTTTGTAAGGGGAGAAAATATGGAAAGTTTTACTGATTATAGATGTTCCGCTCCCTTCATGTTCTATCTACAGCGTAGCCCTTTCAAAAGATGTAATTATATGTTCCTTGCCTCTCCCTTTGAATCACTTTGGAGAATTGATGAAATTTTGCAAGTGTTTATTTTAATTACTCTAATATAAACCTGCCATTTCTGCTAGGAATTTACAGTGGGAAAAAAATAGAAAGAGTCTGCCTTCACTTTTATTAAAACTGGAATGTTATGTGAAAGTCACCTGTGTAATTAGTATAGAGGATAAACTGTGAGATGAATGAACTGAGAGGCTCTTTTATTTGAAGTGATATGTAAACGAAGGCAAAATTTCCCCTTTAAAGGATCCACTTGATTTCTCTTTTCAGGCTACACCCACCCACACAACGTTTGTACATTTTCCCGAATTCTTTACTCTCAATTCCCTTGATTCATTACAAGGAGCGAAAATGATCCCATGGCTGAATTTGGTATCCTTGTTAGTATTCATTGAAGGTAATTTTCCCCTTCTTTAAAGAATTTTCTGCCATATTCTGTTTTTCTGTATAGAAGATTTCATTGAAACACTTTTGTTTTTAGGAATCCAGTCTCAAGTCCAGCCTCCATTGGTGGAGACTGGAGGGGATGTGAGAAGACCTGGGGAGTCCCTCCATCTCTCCTGCCAAGCCACTGGATTCACCTTAAGCAGCTATTATATGCACTGGGTGAGACAGGCTCCTGGGAAAGGCCTGGAATGGGTGGCAGCCATAAGTACAGGCTCATCTCCTTCCACGTACTACTCAGACAAAGTCAAGGGACGCTTCACCATCTCCAGGGACAATGCTAAAAGCCAGCTGTATCTGCAAATGAACAGCCTCAAACCAGAGGACACGGCAGTCTATTACTGTACGAGAGACACAGTGAGAGGAAGTGAATCTAATGCCAAGCAAAAACCTTCCCCTCCTCTGAACAGCTTTCCAAAATGATTCAGTCACAGGAAGTTGAATGTGAAGCACTAGATAAATCTTTATAGCAGGTTAGTATTTAGTATTTATTTGATTTGTCAGTCGCTTACAAGATACAGGAATAAGAATAAATATAGTTTTGAATACATGAGATAGATATTTATAAGAAAAAATAAAAAAACAATAGAACAGGGATGGTAGGCATGATTGGTGCGCTTATGCACGCCCCCTACAGACCTCTTAGGAAGGGGGTGAGGTCAATCGTAGACAGTCTAAGGTTAAAGTTTTTGGGGTTTGGGGAAGAAACCACAGAATCAGGTAGAGCAGGCGTGTCCAACCTTTCACCTTCCCTGGGCCACATTAGAAGATGAAAATTGGGTTTGGGCCGCACATAATTAAATTAAAAAATTAAATTAAATTAAATTAAATTAAATTAAATTAAATTAAATTAAATTAAATTAAATTAAATTAAATTAAATTAAATTAAATTAAATTAAATTAAATTAAATTAAATTAAATTAAATTAAATTAAATTAAATTAAATTAAATTAAATTAAATTAAATTAAATTAAATTAAATTAAATTAAATTAATAATAAAATAAAATAAAATAAAATAAAATTATTATTTATTATTTATTATTTATTATTTATTATTAATTAAAAATTATTTATTTTTATTTTATAATTTTCTGGCCAAATTTTGCGGGGGAGGGGTGGGAAGAAAGCTCACCCGCCTCGCGCCTACCTCTCTTCCTGCAAATTATTTATTTTTTATTAATTTTCCGGCCAAATTTTGCGGGGTGGGGGGAGGGGGGAAAGAAAGCTCGCCCGCCTCATGCCTACCTCTCCTCCTGCAAATGCAGCAGCGGTGGCGGCGGTGGCGGGGCAGAAGCAGCAGCGGCGGCAGGGGGCAGAAGCAGCAGCGGGGGGCAGAAGCAGCGGCGGCGGGGTGGGGGCAGAAGCGGCAGCGGTGGGGGCAGAAGCAGCGGGTGGTGGGGGCAGAAGCAGCAGCGGCGGTGGTGGGGGCAGAAGCAGCGGCGGCGGCGGGCAGAAGCAGCAGCAGCGGCGGCAGGGGGCAGAAGCAGCGGCGGCGGGGAAGAAGCAGCAGTGGTGGCGGCGGCGGCGGCAACAGCAGGAGGTGGCGGGGTGGGACTTTTGGGCTGCGGCTGCCCATCTTTTCTGTTGCTCGCCTCGCCCCGCCTCGCGCCTCCCTCTCCTCCTCCTCCTCGCTGGATCTTTCATGAAGGTTGGGGTGGGCGTTGGGCCGCATTATGAGGCGACCTGGGCCGCATGAGGCCCGTGGGCCGCGGGTTGGACAAGCCTGAGGTAGAGTATTCCAAACATTGACAACTCTGTTGCTGAAGTCGTATTTCCTGCAATCAAGTTTGGTGCAGTTAACCTTGAGTTTGTATCTATTGTGCGCTCTTGTATTGTTATGATTGAAGCTGAAGTATTCATTTGCAGGTAGGACATTGCAATGTATGATTTTATATACTATATTTAGATCGGACCGGAGGCGACGTAGTTCTATGTTTTCTAGGTCTAGAGCAGGCGTGTCCAACCTTTCACCTTCCCTGGGCCACATTAGAAGATGAAAATTTGGTTTGGGCCGCACATAATTAAATTAAATAATTAAATTAAATTAAATTAAATTAAATTAAATTAAATTAAATTAAATTAAATTAAATTAAATTAAATTAAATTAAATTAAATTAAATTAAATTAAATTAAATTAAATTAAATTAATAATAAAATAAAATAAAATAAAATTATTATTTATTATTTATTATTAATTATTAATTATTAATTAAAAATTATTTATTTTTATTTTATAATTTTCTGGCCAAATTTTGCGGGGTGGGGTGGGAGGGTGGGAAGAAAGCTTGCCCGCCTCGTGCCTACCTCTCTTCCTGCAAATTATTTATTTTTTATTAATTTTCCGGCCAAATTTTGTGGGGTGGGGGGGGGGGGAAAGAAAGCTCGCCCGCCTCATGCCTACCTCTCCTCCTGCAAATGCAGCAGCGGTGGCGGCGGTGGCGGGGGCAGAAGCAGCAGCGGCGGCGGCAGGGGGCAGAAGCAGCAGCGGGGGCAGAAGCAGCGGCGGCGGGGGCAGAAGCGGCGGCGGGGGGCAGAAGCAGCGGCGGTGGTGGGGGCAGAAGCAGCAGCGGCGGTGGTGGGGGCAGAAGCAGCGGCGGCGGGGCAGAAGCAGCAGCAGCGGCGGCGGGGGGCAGAAGCAGCGGCGGCGGGGCAGAAGCAGCAGTGGTGGCGGCGGCGGCGGCAACAGCAGGAGGTGGCGGGGTGGGACTTTTGGGCTGCGGCTGCCCATCTTTTCTGTTGCTCGCCTCGCCCCGCCTCGCGCCTGCCTCTCCTCCTCCTCCTCGCTGGATCTTTCATGAAGGTTGGGGTGGGCGTTGGGCCACATTATGAGGCGACCTGGGCCGCATGAGGCCCGTGGGCCGCGGGTTGGACAAGCCTGGTCTAGAGTTTCAAGTCTGGTAGCATAAGGTGTTCTGCAATGTGTAGAGGAGCGGAG